>NW_026136716.1:12619789-12779789 GCF_905237075.1 Dicentrarchus labrax
CTCAGAACAACTGTGAGTGTGCGTACGTGTTAGCATTTATCTTTTCAAACTCTGATACGTGCTTGCTGTTCAGTGTGTATTTTTATCTGCATTCATTTCCCATGAATGTACTAGACAGGTGGGTACAGGAGGCAGAGGGAAAGAAGCATCCATTAAGTTTTACTGCTTTCTATTCATGGTTCCTCTAAACTTGTAAACTTTTGCATGTGTTGGTCCGGAAAATGTAAAGAAGTAGGAATAGTGCTTTCTGAGGTTGCACTGAATGAAAACACTAGTGTACAAATATAGTGTTAAGCTTAAAAAGATTGAACGTACTACAAGGAGTTTTTAAATAGTAAACATCAGCGAGAACATCGGGTATTTCTATATAGTTACGCTTAATGCCTGCCACTGGGTCGGATTTGGGCAGATTCCCCTTGAATTCAATGAGACAAGGTTGCAGAAACACTTGTCCTTCCTTGTTCCTTTCCCATAAACCCCATAGCATCCTGAGACAACTATTGCATAAGTTCACTACATTGAATTTTACCCTAAAGTTGTCTAAGTAAAGTTACTTAAAAATGTTGCTGCTTATCAATATCATTATCAATGCAAATGCAAAATTGTCTTCAAATCATCTTGTGTTATTCATGCAAATAGTTGTAACCGTTGTTTATTTGCCTCAAACTGCGTATGTACCAACTCCATCGACTTTAGCTGCAAGGTAGACGTCCGCTCACACACCAACCCTGTGTGGGTAGTGAGTGTTCACAGCGCAACCATCGGCCTCTGACTGATCTCAGAGTTGAGCATGAACTCCATTTCTTCCTCATTTACTCCTCCAGACCCCTCTCAGTGTTGTTCTGTCTCTGCATGTTCATGAATTTGACTCCTATAGCCTCGCCATCAACAGAAACTTAAACAAGTTTAAACATTTTAAACCTGCCCGTGTGCGTCTCCGACTCAACTTGTGCTACCTACTGTGAATTCATGAATGTATGCGCTGCCGCCGCCTCTAAAATTCACTTTGTGTTCAGTCTGAACACACCTTGACAAAAGACTCATTTAATAACACTGAAATCTATCTGCAGCGTTTGACCTATTTTAGATGCACACAAGATTAATAGATAATCAGATGGAGAAGGCAGAAGCCATTGATACGTTGCAGCGCTGTCTGATTTCTGATGCCTTTTGATGCCAGCTCTGAGAAGATACCTTTTCTTCCCCCCCCAGATGTTTCTGTGTTGAATCAAAGCACATTTCATTATTGCAAATCAGATTGTTTGCTGTGTAGTTCCTACCTAACATTTCTCCATGAAGTCTGCTTTTGTAAATCAAATTAGACCACATTCTGTTGATTTCCTCACTAAAGCACAAAATCAGAAACTGGAAGCAAGCGCGGAACAAGAAGAAGCCTTCATTAAAAGAAACTAACATTTTGAAGCTTTTGGTGCTTTTTGACACCTTTTGAATTCTCTCACATCAGCGAGTCAGGAGTTGTCTTTAAAATTTCACTGTTAGTTGAAGTAGAAAGAATCACAGACAGATGGAGTGTGACACTTGGACTGGCATCTAGTCCAGCGGAGAATACATTCATGATGATGAATAAAAAATGATTAGACAAACCCGAACACAACATCAGATGACCAAACATGTGGGGGTTATTTGAAATGGTTGTGGAGTGTGTGCGTCTGGGACGGTTGGAATGACCATTTTTCATCTGTCTACAATCGCACACCCCGCACACACACTCACACACTGAGACCCCTGCCACGTCTTTCTCTCCTTACTTGCTCTCCTCCTCTGCTCTCTCTATTCTGACCACGTTAGACCAGGACCCTGTCACTGACCCTCCAAAGAGAGATTGATTACAGGAAAGAAGAGAATTTTGTTTGCCTTCCCTTTCTGTGTCTCTCAGTTTTCTAGGTTTTCTCCCTCCCTGTCACTGTCTCCCGGCTCCCTCCTTCCCTTTTTGTTTATCTCACACTCTCCCCTGTCTTTATTTTCTCCTCTGTCGAGTTAAATTTGAAAACCTCCTGCTACGGGTTTTACATCCACAAATACCAGCCTGCTCCCGTTTGGGGTGGATATTAAAAGCAAGAGGCAGCACAAAGGTCCAAATTAGATTCTTTTGAATTGTTTTATTGTGGATTCAGACCTGCCCATGTTACCTCTCCCTCTCCCAGCTCCTTTGGGCTGCGGGGACTGGCTGTGGTAAGTGTTTTGTGTGTGTGTGTGGTGGGGGGGGGGCATTGAGGCAACAGCTGGTCATATGAAAATGTACACTGCGGAGGAGGCGGGGCTTGGGCGTATTTGCTGAAAGGGTTTAGGTGGTTGATGGTCCACTCTAAGGGTTTGTGAGTCATCTTAAAATGAATTACAGCCCTCAAAAAAGCTCTTAACTATACATTTGTTTCATCATAGAGAGACATTTGTTTGTATTGGATGTTATTTTCCAAATGCTTCATATCCCTCATCATTTCCTGTGTCCATTTTCCTCAGATTTTCCATTAGCCTTGCTCAATCAGGAATCAGCTTCCTTTGTTTTCGCTTCAGGCGCCAACAGACGCCCTAAATTTTCAGTTTTTCAAGTGCTGCGGTGTCAAATGCTTTTGGAGAGCCTCCCTGTTGCTCATTTCAACAAGAAACAGGCCAGCTGCTTGGTGTAAAAGTTGCCAGAAAAGTAAAGAAAGCTCCCCCTCTCACCTCCTATCCTCTTTTTTTCCCCTCTCCACCTCCTCCGATGATCCAGCTGGAGTTTGAGAAATTAAATATAATATGGTTTCTTTGCAAGAGTTTGCCTCATTTCACAAAGCCAGACCTCTGCACTTAGATTAAGGGCCGTGTCAGCAATGGACAAAGACCTCACTGAACTCATTATCATTCTGGTACAGGGGAAAGAAACGCTCTGGTGAATCATTTAAAGATTGTGATTTTTCTAAATTTATTTAACGAATCACAATCGTCTTGAGTTGTTCTAAGCTCAAGCTATTGACGGTGCCCTTGCCAAATAGTTTTAGGCAAGTCCTGACATTAAAATGGCTAAATAATAGTACAGGTAAAAGCTGCTAGCTTGTACCTTCTACTGTAGGTTAGGTTTAGTGTAACTTTCCATTTTCAGCGTGTAGGTTTCTAGCTTGGAGGTTGTTGTTTCATGAAGCGACAGTAACACAGATAACCCAAATAGTCGACCAATGCCAGGCTCCTACCTACAACCTACTTCCTGTGTTAAACCACAGTTTGCCAGTAAAAGACTCTCACTCTGTGTGTCTGACCCTCTTTTTCTCCACCCAGACACGCCTCTATTGGTGAGGAGCAGCAGTGACTCGGCCTTGGCCCCGCCCCATGAGATGACCGTCACGCCCCCACCTGATGACCGTAGCAACTGGTCTCCTGAACCGGTGAGCACAGCGCCAGAGTGGCATAAAAATGACAGCTTTTGATGTGTGCATGATGTCTTCGTTATTCAAATATGATATAGAGATATAAAGAACAGAGAAATAGAAATGGTGTTTTAAAAAAAAAAACTGGCCAAAACGTTCAATTTCCAGCAGCTGGAACTCCTATAAAGCAGAGCAAAATGTTTTAATCAAAGCAGGAGACAATGGAAAAGAGCTGAAAAATTTAAAAAGAAAGGACATAAATAACGGAGAGATGAACATGTTACATTTCCCATGACATCTCTGGTGTGTGCCATTCCCTCATAGAAGACAGAGGAACCCAGTGAATATTCCTCTTGTGGTCCAGCTCAACGCCCCAGGCTGTACTTTGAAAGGGTCTGCTTTTCAAGTGCTTCTTTTCCAAACAGGCTGCCATTAAGGAGGACTTTGTCTCGCTGCCTTTTCTCGTCCCTCTGTGGGTGTCCGCGTGCGCGTGGTGGGCAGGACGGGGGCTGTGTGAGGTCACGCCGTCGATGTGCGTGTTAGGGGAGCTCAGGTAGAGAGAGGCAGGGGAGAGAGAGGGGAGTCCTGCTGTTCGTCCCCGCCGTGTTGGACACAGCAGTGACTAAGCAGAACCCAGGCATCAGCAGGCGACGAGTAAACACAATGACAAAGCCCGTATTTGCTGTCCAAAAAAAACGTCAGGCCTCATCCCCTTCAAACAGCACGGCCGGGCCAGAGCGAACCGGCTCATTATAGATGATTTAAAATATCCTCAGAACTGTTCTACAAACTCCATCTCTCTGCTGCCTGCTTCAGACCTCAGCAGCCTTATTTAAACCCAGACAGTTGCTCTTTAGCTCACTGGTAGATGCTGCCATGTCTTTGTGTTTGTCTCTTTACAGTGTTTTAAAGGCGTTTCTGCTTCATTATACAGGGAATAAAAAGGAGGCAAAGCTTATGAGGTTCTTTGAAAACTCCTCAGACTTATTACCACAGTGTTCAGCATCTAAGATACAGAGGTTGTGAGATCATTTGTCATAATGTTAATTAATTAAAAATGTTTCTTTATGCTGCTTAGCCATGATGAAACCAAAATACTATAATAAACTATTGGACGGAATACCATAATATTTTGTACAGGCATTGTAATACATTAATAAACAGAATAGTTTGTAGTAATTAGACCTCAGGTACGTTAATTAATGTCCACTCATTTTTCCGACAGGACCCATTTGTGTAGTTGTTTCTTCAGCTGTCTGGATTGATGTTGGATCAGGTAGCATTAAAATGGTATTGAGTTAGTTGGACATTTGGGAATGTAAAAGTAGTTCAAATACCTTAGCAGAGACATAAATCATAGTTTCATATGCAGTAAATCAATATGAGGATGCGCACACAAACTGGATTACTGCGAAGGCCCAGATTAAAAAGGAGAGTTACAGTAGCAGTACCAGTAACAGTTGCTTTATTGGTTTTTGCATATATGAACTTAATTATTTCACACTTGAGTCATTTATTGATCTTGCAGATCCCTCTTAATCTGCATTTATAATTAGAATGTGCATGTAAATGCAACAAATGGCATCTGTGCTCTCAGGCAAAGCTCATGAATGAGATTCAGATAGTAATTATGCTGTTTCCTAGCATGTAACACTTTATTTGAAGGATTACATGCTCTCTTACCTGTTGAGAAAGCATAGCACCCCTCTGATCCACATCAACAGGAGGATATCAAAAAGGTTTATAGTAAGTGGAGGTACATGGGTTTCGCCAACAGTTACTGCACTTCCCACAGTCAGACAGGCTCACGTTCAATCTCCACAGCAGGGTGAACTGTCAAAGTGCTTTTGAGCAAGACACCATGAACCTAAACTCTTGCAATATAAAAATCAATGATCCGTAAGTAATCATTTGTTCACAAGTACAATAATCTGTAAATTTATAATCCACATATGACGCAGGTGCACAGAGAACAAAGAATATTTGTTGCCTGTGTGTGTGTGTGTGTGTGTGTGTGTGTGTGTGTGTGTGTGTGTGTGTGTGTGTGTGTGTGTGTGTGTGTGTGTGTGTGTGTGTGTGTGTGTGTGTGTGTGTTGAAGGCTAGAAGGGCCGTCACAGCTCTTGGGCATATTGAGTCCTGGGCCTGATGGACTTCCATAGATCAATACACTATCACTTCATCCTGGCTCGTCCACTGTACCACTCCTCTGCAAACCCCTAACCCTCTCCACACACTCACTTACTCATACACGCACACACACACTTAAACACTAGTAACACACACGCTTGTGTCCCTTTTTGTCTTGGAGGAGGTATTGAAAACTAGATAAAGTGTAATTAAGGCTGATACAGTGATAAATATGCGCCCTGCCCCTTTAATTGATTTTACTGCCTGCTATGGTGGAGGCCAAGGTTGGCTCACTTCTCTCTGTCTTTGATTCCCACGTAGTCTACGCACATACCTCTCTTAGTCTTTCTTTCTCTCTCTCTCTCTGATTTAATGAAACTGGCAAAAGGCTGAGCAGTGCTAAACACGCAGCCGGCCCTTTAATTGATTTGGACTTCCTGCCATGTACGCGGCTAATAAACGAGATGTTTAATGTTAGCCGCTAACAAGCAGTACCCGGCAAATTCTTTTTTTCTCATGCTCCTCTCACCTCTGTCACTCTCCTCCTCCTAATCCTCGTTATGTTTCCTCTTCATCCCCTCTCTTTCCGTCCCACTCCCTCGCTCTGCCTCCCACATTTTTGGCTGATTTTCAGCACCTCGGGGGTGCAGTGATGCAATACATGTTCACGCAGCCGAAAGTCGGACCTTAATGTGATACACACTGTCCGATTTCCTTGAGCTTGGATGTAAAAAGCTGACACCTAAACTAGTTAAGCTAAATTCTGCTGTTTTTCTGCGACTCTCTGTACAGTGTCTCTGCCTCATGCTAGCGGCTGGTGGCTGTGTGTATCTGTCCGTCTGTCCCTTGAGGATTGTACTGCATTTGCATGTGTGTGTGTGTGTTTTCTAAGAAGTCGCAGGTGACAGAATGTGACCACGGCAGTCAGTTGATGTGATGGATATGACGAGGGTCAAGGAGCACCGGCTAGTACACTGATACTAGTGTATATACATACAAGCACTGTTCCTCACACACACACACACACACACACACACACACACACACACACACACACACACACACAATTTCTCAACCAACCTGACATGTAGCCAATGACTGCAGCGCTCAGAGGAAATGCCCAAAAGAGCCACACACCTCGTTACTCATCCGTCTGACAACAACCACACACACTCGCACACAAACACCTCATCTCTCATATGTCTGCACACATCGCCCTGTCACTCACACACACCTCAGACTACAAACAGCAACCCAAAACACAAAAACATGGATGGCAGTGTGCAACACAATAACGTAGCAGACAACCTGTTAGTTGTGCTTAGACGGGTTCCCAGACAGGTTTCACAAATTATTTGAGCGTTCATCCTGGGACCACAAAGCCTGCCACATTCAAATCACTCAGTGAAGAAAACAGATTATATAAAACAAAACACTGACAAACTGATTCCTGAAGACGATGTACATGTATTCACTGTTTGCCAAAAAAAAACAACTGCTCCCTTAAATGTTTTACAATTTAGTTTTTGAACTGCAATCATACTGGAGTTCATTGTTTAAGTTGAAGCAGGTAATGAAACTGAAGTTGTAGCTCAAGTTGAGGCACTGAAGTAAGTTAAAGTTGCAGCCAAAGTGAAAGTGCTGATAGGAGTTGAAGTCAAAGCCCAAACAGTAAGCACTGAAAATGTCATTTGAAGTGTAAGTGTTAAAAAGAGTTTAAAGTGTCAGCGGAGTAGTAAGTGCTGAAAGAGGTTGACAGTTGTCAGTTCAAGTGAGTTCAAGAAGTTGAAGTGTCAACTGATATTTATGTGAGCACAGATGGGAGTCAAAAGCCCTTTTTAAACAGAGATCCCCACAGTAGCGCTTTCAAGAAGACCCAGCTTTGCTTTTTAACACCAAACCAAACAACGCATCATGCTGCCCCACTGTGTGGATTTTAGATGGGATGCCAGGGTCAGTTGAAGCAGTAGCAGTAGTCACACTGGTTAGTTATCTCTTTTTAACACTAGAGCCAGTATCGCATTTTAGTACACAAACCACCTTACTTTAAGGAATACAGGCATGTTTTTCTATTAAACCCCCTTCGCTCAAGAACGTTGCCTAAATAAATTAGTCTAAAATTGGCCACATTTTGATTTAGAATCTAAAAATGTCTGATCAGAGAATTAGTAAAGATGTATATAAATCTGACCAGACATTAAATGCCAGCTTACTGTACTTAATGTACGCTACTGACACATTTCTGTAGCTACCAAACCCTGCCCTAGACACTGGTAGTACTACTCATGTTTTACTTATGGTAGTGGTAGTAGAAGTAGAAGACGAAGAAGAAGAAGAAGAAGACATATTATTGCTTATATTTTTAGGAGTAAACTGATTTGAAGCATGCATCACTAAACAGACATTTTGAAATATGTACAATAGTTTAAAGTTAGAGTAAATCAAAGCATCCATAATAATAACCATAATAATAACCATAAAGATATAAATGAAAGTGTGAGGTTGTGTTCGCGCAGTAATAATGAGTCACATCTGTGTGATCACTCTAAGGTTACAGACATACAGACAGTAGTCTATCTGGCATACTCAGAGGAATGGGGATGGCACTAATGTTTCTTCTTTGTGTGTTGAGATACGAGCAGTGAGCGCGGCGAGCTGATTGGCTGAGCAGCAGCAGGGTGCCTGAAGAGGAAAGCTGCTGTTTTTATGTCTAGATAAACAGGAGTGCTCTCAATCAGGGATTAGATTCACACTGGGCATTACGGCGTGATCCCTTAATTTCGAAGCATTAAAGAAAGGCAGGTTCGTGTGTGTGTATGCGTATCGGTCTGTGTACATCCCCGGATGCCATATCTTATATAATACACGTACTGTACTTATAGTAAAGCAGGGTTTTTATGCTATTGTACCGTGTGTGTGTGTGTGTGTGTGTGTGTTTGTTTGGGTAGAAGTAGTTCAGTTTCACGGCACAATTCCTGAAAATCTGGATGTACAACAAGTGCGAATGTGTTCATGATGAGTGTATACATGTGTTCACCTACTCTCCTGCCAACCTTGTGTTCCCAAACGACTGTGTCAGTACCTTATTCTGTGTTGTGTGTGTGTGTGTGTGTGGGTGTGTGTGTGTGTGTGTGTGTGTACTGTGGGAGGAGAAGCCTGTGTGTGTGTGTGTGTGTGTGTTAGCTAATGGTGTTGCAGGATGATGCACAGCAACAATGGAGCCTCCAGCTCGTCTTTCTGCCCCCGCACACACATGCACTCTATTGTGGGGTAATCTCAACACTGCCCAGATAAGTGGGTCACTGTTTGTACAGGCGTGTGTGTGTGTGTTTGTTCATAAATACACTGTGTTTATGTTTGCAGCTCTGCAGGGTTGATATGTGTAGGTATTATTTGCGGGAAATTTATGCATGGGGTGTGTGTGTGTTCGTTATAAAGCATATATTTACTCTGTGTGTGTGACAGAGGGTCCACCGGGGAGTTGGGTGTGGTAGTGGTGGTGGGGTGGGTTGCTAAGGAGCGGGCTGGTGGGCGGGAGCTTTTTAGCCATTAGTACTGGTGACACAATGAAAGTGACAGGGCAGAAGGACCTAATTGCACCCTTCTTGTCTTTAGCGTTTTGGGGCAATTTCTCTCTCCCACTCCTTGAGCGTGTTTGAGCGCCATCGCAACAGTTTGACGCTGTCGTTTTCTCTCTTTCTCCCCTCGCTCCTCTCTTTTCTCGTTTTTCCCCCCCCCAGGGGTTGTTGATTTTTGCCGACTTAAAAATAGAGCCTTGCCTGACACAGGGCAGGGATGGAGGGAAGGGGGAGGGAGAGGTAGACAGATAGAAATATACATAGAGTGAGGGAAGGACAAGCGGCGCGTGGTAGGGGAAGCTCAGCGTCCGGCGGTCGCTCTCCTCTTCGCTGTCTGCAGAGGTGATTGATGGCGGTGTTAGATTGTTTTGCTAATTGGCGACGGGCCTCCTCGTACTCACCGACCAGCTACTGTTTGTTTAGTGTGTGTCTGTAAATGTAGCCACTGTTAATTTGTCGCTGCAGCTATTATCATCATGTTAACTGAATGGGTCTGTTTGTGTTTTCTAACAGGAAATCAACAATGTGCTGAAAGGAGCTTTGGACCGACTGCACACAGACGACCCCCCTGCCAAGATGAGCAAAGTTAACTTCAGGTATGAGTGTGTGTGCGCAGGTGCGTTCCTGTGTGTTTATCGACGTCCTAGCAGCCGCAGACGGGTCGTACTGTAGCTGGGTACACTGCTGTGATGGAGACGGGGATTAACACTCCAAGTCTTTGTTTGACAGCCTGACGCTGACTGGATTAAACAGTCTCTGTGTGTGTGTGTGTGTGTGTGTGTGTGTGTGTGTGTCTGTGTCTGTGTCTGTGTGTGTGTGTGTGTGTGTGTGTGTGTGTGTGTTGGAACAGAGGTGAGTTTTGAACAGGAGTTCTTCCACTACTTTCACTCCTTTGAAGAGACACCATGAGTGGTGGCTGTTCTAATTACTGTGGCAACTTATTTGTATGGAAGATTGCATGCAAAGGGCTTTACTGTAAGACTGTAGGGACTAAAATCAATGAACAAAAGTCGAGAAAATAAAATACTGCAGCATGAAATGGTCCAAAATGGTTTCTAAAAGATTTAAGCCAAAATTCAGTGTACAGCCATTGTGAGTAGCTTTGACCAGGGGTGTCAAACTCATTTGGCCCGTGGTGTAATTATATTTGGACGGCAAGATAATATCAAATTTCTGTTTGAGCTGGCCCGCCGGGTAACGCATGCAATGCTAATACTACAAATCCCAGAATGCTCTGCTAGTGCCTTGGCGAGTCAAGACCCGCATGCATCCCCTCCTCTGTTTTCATTCATTCACAACCTCATGCTACCAGTCACCTCGGGCAGATGTCAGACACCCCTCCCAAAAAATTGACTAAACGGAAGGTGGAAAACAGGAGCTTCCTAGACAGGTGGGAGACAGAATATCTGTTCACGACCGTAAAGGACAGACCTTTTTGTCTTGTGTGCGGAGCCAACGTGGCTGTAACGAAAGAATATAATATAAGAAGACAGTATGAAACGCAACACCACGACAAGTACAAGGACCTGGACATAAAGCAGAAACGGCGGAAGGTAGAGGAGATGAAAAGAAGTTTGGTTTCACGACAGACTATGTTCACAAAGGCCACATCCCAAAGTGAAGCTGCTGTAAAGGCTAGCTTTATTGTGGCTGCAGAGATCGCTAAATCAGCCCGACCCTTTACTGAGGGAGAGTTTGTCAAAAACTGCATGATTTAAAGTTTGCGCCGTTGTGTGCCCTAATAAAAGGAAGCAAGCATTTTTAAACGTGAGCTTGAGCAGAAACACCGTTGCTGATGGTACACGTGAGCTTGCCACCAATCTGCATGAACAGCTGATGGAAAAGGGAAAAGATTTTGTTGCATTCTTGTCATTGTTATTATTATTTTTGTTGTTGTTGGCCTGTGAAAAAAGTATTCCATTGAAAATTAACTGAAAAGGCTACAGATGGAGAAAGAGCCATAATATTATTTTTATTTAAGAAATGAATGCCACTGATGTGTCCTTTATTTGAAATTGAGTTCTCAGGTGTTTATAGTATTAAGCTTAGCTTGTTCCAGATTCAGTGTTTAAGTAAAACCTAAAAAAAGGTGCATTATTATATCTAGAAAGAAGGGAAAACATGCTTTTTTTCCCAATAAATATGAAATCTGGCTTTGTCCCAGTTTTTAATTTTGGCCCACTGTGTATCTGAGTTTGACACCCCTGGTCTAGACGATGAATTGTTAGGGACAATAATATGTTAAGTAGGAAGGCTGCACCTAATAATGTTCAATATTGATTAGTTTCTTGATTTGATTAAACTCTTGTCAGTCCCACTGGGACACCAGTGGTCCACCCATTGTTTGAGTGGCTGACACATAACCAGTTGGTGTATCTCACTAATACTACTCATTGTAAGCAAAATGAGATATTATATTGAGTTATGTCCCACTGTCCTGAAGTAAGGCAATAATCCTCTATTGCTATTATATTTGCCTCTCTTGATTATTGGTTGTGATACTGTAATTAATTGACATCCGGGGTGTTGACCTTTGACCCCGATGAGGTGAGAAAGGTTAGTGACGGGTAAAAGCAAGAGAAACAGTCACTTTGATAAGAGGTTTGATGTTAAACTTCATCGATTGATTTGCTTATGTTACACTATCACACACACACACACACACACACACACACACACACACACACACACACACACACACACAGATATATACATAATCAACATACATGCATACATACACATTGTAGGCCTGGATAGGGTTCATTTAGCCTGTAAAATGTCAAGAAATGGTGAAAAATGGCCATCACAAGTTTCTAGAGCGACTTGACCCTAACTCTTCAACTTGCTTGTTGTGTCTGACCATCAGTCCAAAACCCAAAGATATTCCTTAATATGCCTATAAAAAAAATGCAGCCATGCTTACAGTCAATTAAAACACAATTGCTTTTAATGCTCAATTAGTTTTCTCTCATTAAACTACTTAATTAACCAAATTAATCAAGTCAGCACTAGTAACAAGATGATGTAACTACTTGTCATCATGTATTTAACATGTAGGCTAAAAACCTGCTCTGTGTATCAGCTGCATCAAATAGAAATCAGTCACTCCAGCAGCAGCACTGGATGACCTGTTTAAGCTAGACTCACTTGTCAAAAGTGTGTGTGTGTGTGTGTGTGTGTGTGTGTGTGTGTGTGTGTGTGTGTGTGTGTGTGTGTGTGTGCATGTGCGTGTGTGTGTGTGTGTGTGTGTGCGTGTGTGTGCGTGCGTGTGTGTGCGTGCGTACAGCTGAATGAGTGAACTGTATGTGGGCACGCACAGATGTCTCACCATGGCAACCTGCACTTTGTTTTGGGGCATGTCACTCGCAGACCTCTGGCATGATGGGAGTTTTATCTTCATTTTTCCAGGCTGTCAGTCACACAGTAGCCATGGCAACAATTAACCCCGTCGCAACCCCCTCACCTGTCTCCTCCAGAAAGCCCCCGCGACAAGAGCGATAGATAATTTTTCCACATCCTCTGCAGCCGACTGATTTTCCCGATTAGAAAATTGTTCTTTTAAAAATAACTCCAGAGAGAATCGCGGGTGCTCAGGAAAAGACTTTGGCTGGAGTGACAGATGGTGATTTTTCAGCGTTTTACAGTACAGTGGTGTCTTGACAGCACTGTTGTACAATGGAGGCACGGCTCTCACAGATAGTTTGCCATGGTAACAGATGGTTGGCGGTTGAAGAAGCCACGGTGAGCCAGCGAGGGCACATTTTCAGCGAGTCCCGGCCGCGAGTTTGTTAGGCACTCAGCCTCCGTTGATGTAGGGGAAGTCAACCAAGAGTGGGAGCTCCATCTGTCTCACTCCTCGTTGCTCTTTTCATCCGTCCCACTGTCCCTCGCTCACCCTCCTCCTCCCCCTCCCCACCCCCAGCGGAATGACTGTGTTTGTGTTTGTGTCAGTGGGATGCTAAAATGGGTGAGCGGGAGCTATTCTGCATATTAGCGTGCAGCGCTAACAAGCTGCGGCTGCCTCTGATGAGCTTGTTTGTGCCGCCGTTTGTTTTTTATATGAATGTAAATGGGATGAAGCTGTGTATATATGTGTGTGTGTGTGTGTGTGTTTGTTTGTTTGTTTGTGCCACACACACACTGTGTGAATACATCATTCAGGACCAGCTTTGTACCTGTGCGCATCCTGTTTACCATCACTGGAAGTAAATTCACTGTGTGTGTGTGTGTGTGTGTTTCACTGGTTGTGCACATGTGTAATTTAGATGTAACTGTGTTCCCTAATAGATGTAAATTTGATGCATGTGTGTATCTGTGAATTCAATTTAGAGGAATGTGACTGATGGTGTTTGTGAGCGTGCAATAGATGTAGCAATAAGAATGCAAATTGGATGTGTGCATGCGTGGATGTGTGTGTACAGTACGTGCGTGACCCTGGCAGAGGTTAACGAGAGCAGGGTGACAGTGACAGAGGAGTGTGTTATAATGATCCCAGCTAGTCCTTGGGCTTGTGTATGAAGCACACAAACCTTGAACTTCTCTGCCTTTGTTGTTTTTTTTTGGGGTTGTAGCTTGAAAGCTACGCGGGGAAACTGAGGAGAAAACAATACATTCATGTTCTTGGCCTCCACCTGAGATTGCTCTTTTTGGACTGTTCTTCATCACCTTGCCAATACAGTTCTGAGGCTGAAGGAGAAAAGTGGATGACAATGCCGAGAATGTCTTAGATGAGATCTGAAAACGCAGGAATGAGAAGTATTCTTTTGAGTACATGGGAGAACAAAGTATTCTTCTCCATTCACTGCACTGGCTGCCTGTTGCAGCTCACATCCAGTTCCAGACTCTGGTGCTAGCTTACAGTGAAGTGAGAGCAACTGCTCCTTCCTGCCTCCAAGTCATCTGCATGCGCATGGTTGCCTGCCCCCGACACTGCTTGTGGACCCTGTGGTCGCTCAGCTCAGTCAAAGGTCTTCTCAGTCCTGGATCCATGTTTGCGTTTCCAATTTTTTATTATATTTGTACTAGGTTGAAGGCACTTATTTTAAGTCAGAATCATCCAAATGAACTTATTTTTTTATATTTTCTTTGGGTTAAGTAAAAATGTGCTATTACTTTGGTCGTTTGTAGAAATTAGTTTCAGTATTTTTCATCACGGCAAAATGAGGCAGACATCTATCTACTGCCTTCTACTGTGCAATCAAGTACTTACTTCTGATTTAGGAAAACCTTTTGATTTTGAAAAGTTTGAGATATTTTCGTACTCCTTGCATCTGATACTGTTACTGCTTTCATCTGCAGCTCATTCCTATGTTTTTATGAAGTTCTAATTGCTCTTAATATGGACATTATAGTCCCTTTATTTGGTAGATGTTTTTAACCAAAGGGACCGAGAATTCCCTCAGGAGCAAATGGGGTTTCATCGTCTTGCTCCAGGACTTTACCACAAAGACTAGGGGAGCTGTGGAGGGACCCACTAACCTCACAATTCCTGGCCAACCTGCTTTAGGGGGAAAAAATGCAAAATAACTGGACAAAACTTTAGATTAGACTGTGTGCATAAACTCATTCATAAAAAAAAAAAAAAACCTTAATAATTTTAAAATAAGAATGTTTCAGCTTCACCAGAGTAGACACAGTGAGTACAAAATAAACAATGAAGCAGACTTGGTTGAAATTGCGTTGGACAAAAATGATGCCACGGTATCAACTCCTAAATGGCAATAAGTGCACAACCCAGTGCCAAAACAACAAAACAAAAACACCCTGCAAACATGACTCAAGTAGGTTTCATTTTACAGCAGTCAGAAGCTTAAAGCACAGCCTATGAATGCACTTTTAACACACAACACTGCTTCAGCGTACACGTTATTTGTAGTATTAAACATGCAGATAGAGATTGTCGTCTCCTGTGATCTTCCTCTACCATGCCCCCCCCCAATCATGCAGGTACCCTCTCTTAGCCGGCCGGTATCAAAAGCAGCCCTCTTCCTCTCTGTCTTTAGTCGTATTGTTGTCCTTGTTTATCTGCTGTTAAAAGCCACATTTCAGGGCCTCCGCAGAGATGATTAGGGAAGCTCATTCTGTTTCATCTCTATCTGCCCCTCTATCCGTGTTTCGCTTTTATCTCCTGCCCTCTTCTTTTGTCCACCGGCTAGATTGCTTGTTTGAGACGCAGGTAGGTAAAGGGTGAAGTAGCCACCTGCGTCGCAGTCACTCACACACACTCATACACACACACACGTTTGAATGATGTTTGGCTGGACTACCTGTAAGCTAATTTGTATCCCTATCTGTGTTGCCCCGAGGAAAATGCAAATCGATTTTGAAGAGCTTGCACATAGAAAAGGGTGTGTGTGTGTGTGTGTGTGTGTGTGTGTGTGTGTGTGTGTGTGTCTGTGTGTTGTGTGTCTGTGTGTCTGTGTGTTGTGTGTGTCTGTGTGTCTGTGTGTCTGTGTCTGTGTGTTGTGTGTGTGTGTGTGTGTGTGTGTGTCTGTGTGTGTGTGTGTGTGTGTGTGTGTGTGTGTGTGTGTGTGTGTGTATGTGTCTGTGCAGCTGCATCAGCTTTATCATGGTGGTGTGCAATACATGATGCACACCCTCATTTTCATTGTTCTTTTAAGATGTCTTTGAGTGTTTATTTGACGGTGAGTGTATGTTTTGTTGGCAGCACCCTGACAAGGACTGTGGAGTTTCCAGGTGACTGGGGACCCCTCGGTATCCACGTGGTCCCCTACTGCTCGTCTCTCAGCGGACGGTAAGGATACACATATGGCACAAACACAGCCACACACTCTCCACCCTCTATATCCACTTGTAATCAGTCAGTAAGGAAAAGGCAGATGGCAATGTTGACTCATAGAGATGCATAAAGAATTCAAGCGCTGGCATGTAATCATGTGTGTGTTTACCTCCATCAGTTCATATTGACTCTCCACTATGTGTGTGTGTGTATGTTGCAAGGACCCTGGGCCTCCACATTAAAGGCATCGAGGAAAACAGCCGCGCCAAGAAAGAGAACATCTTCAAGGTGGACGAGTGTATTGTCCAAATCAACGACACGCCACTCCAGGACAAGACCTTTGCACAGTAAGTGTGCTGCCCCGGGTGTGAATGAATGAATGAATGAATGAATGAATGAATGAATGAATGAATACACAGCCCTGCTTTCAGCATTTGTGGGAATAACGTCTTCCCTGTTTATGTGAGGTACCCTGCCACCACTGTAGCGAGGTACCTCACCCCGGCACTCAGTTTGCTTCCTTTATCAGCCAAAGACAAATCCTTCTCATTCTCTCCCTTTCCTATCTCCCCACCACATCTACTCTCACAGAAGAGTGCATGTGTCTCTTTCTTTCTCTCTGATACTAATTTTTTCCAGCACACACACACACACAAACATACACACACCTCTTCATCCCCCCCGTCCCCCTGTTCTTTCTCTATTTTCTCTGTCCTCTCTGTGGTGGAGCTGAATGGGTCCATTTAACTGCATCCCACTGTGTTGTCTGTGTTGTGTGAATGTTTTGCTGATAGTAGTCTATTAAAGCTGCAATAGCTGCTGTAAGGTCTCCCACATCTGATAGGGACCACAGTGTCCCAAACCAGCTGGAAGAGTCACTCCGTGCTTGATCCAAATTGAAATACAGCTCCATTAACGACACACAAGGCGCACTCGCCCTCCTCATTCTCTGACTGTCTGTGCACTCCTTCTGTGTTCTGCTTGACTTTCTTGGTCTCTTTTGCTGTTTTACAGTTTTGTAGTGTTCTACAAGGCAAATTGGCTCAGAGCTTAAAGTGATCAGTGTGTATAATTTAAGTGAACATGGCTTCAGCCAGATGTCTCTCCGAGTTTTCCACTTAACTTTCAATTGCATTACTAAAGGTCCAGTGTGTAGCTCTATTAGCAGAAATATAATATAATATTGTTTTTGTTACCTTAGAATGAGCCTTTTATATCTACAGAGGGTCATCTTCTGGCAGAGTCCGCCATGTGTCTACAGTACAGACAAAAAAAGCTCTAAATAAGGACTTTCTTTCTTGTTCAAGTTTAGTGTCCACTGTAGTTTCTCCTACACGCTTCGAGGGCCACCAGTATTCAGTTTTGCAATTTCACTGCTAGATGCTACTAAAACCTACACGCTGGTCTTTTAAAAGGCGAAATCGTAAATATTTCTAATTTCCTCAATTGTCCTTGTTTTCCCTAGGTCACAGGAAGTGTTCCGCCAGGCCATGTCCACCTCTTCCGTTCGCCTGGAGGTCCTCCCCATGGCCAGCAAGCCGCGCTACGAGAAGAGCCTGATTGGTCAGCTCTTTACCGGCGACGGCAAAGACACCCCCACAAAGAGTCCGATGGTGACCCGCGCTAAAACCGAACCCCAGCCGGAACCCAAACAAGATACCAAATGGAACACAAAACTGGAAGTGAGGCGACCGGAGGCGCGCACCAGGACCCCAGAGCCAGCTGCGGTCAACATGCCACCAGTGGAGCTCCAGTCTGGGCATGGCTCCTTGGAAAGAGTCTCCCCCGCGCCTCTAGCCAGTGCAGCGAGCTCCTCCCCGACACCCAGGACCCGCAGCCAGAGCCCCCTGGCCAGCAGGAGCCCTGTTCCGCCAACCCTGGCCAACCTTACCAGCAGGAAGGGCGGCAAGAAGATAAAAATTGATCTGAAGAAAGGTAAATGTGCTGCTGAGTGCCCATTTCATTTTCTGTTCTATCAATGATTCCTGATATTGGACTTAAGCCTCTTATCAAGCTGCAATGGAATACCTCTTTTTCTTTAGGAAATAATGTATAGCTGTTGTTTTTAAGATTTTTGTAACACTTGAAATTGTTTTTTATCATGTACCTCAGTTTGTTTCCTGTTGTCTGTGATTTCAAATTGGCGAGGCCATAAAGTTACAACACAACAATAATCTATATGAAAAGTTAAAATTTGTACTACACGTGTAAAGCTCGCTTTGTCTTATTCCTTTCTTGTCCTCCTCTAACTCGCTAAGGACCTGTTCTCAAGGTAGTCGTGTGGTCTTTTTGAGGACATCCATGCTTATTTATAGCTTTTATCTTCCAGGTTTGTTTTCCTGATGCAATAACAGGTGAACTCAAAGCTGTTGAGCAGCTGATTTGGAAGTCCTGAATGCTATATTCTCCACCGGCACATAGATGTTTTTGTATTATTGATTTTTTCAAAAGAAAAAAGAAAAGGGAAAAAAAAAAAAAGTCCTATATAAAGCTTTGGACCACTGAAAGCAATTTCCCTCCATATTGAAAGTAACTTTCCATTCTGAAGATACTTTTCATTTCTTATCTTGCAGGAGAACCTCACATACCGTCGGGTTGTTTTGCTTGTAGAATTTAACCCAGACTGAATCAGTCTGGCTTCCCAGCCGCCTTATCTCTTATCCTTCTAAAACACATCAGTGCTGGAGCGCTGATGTGTTGATAGCACTGGAATAGGTTTGCAGGACTGTGAATAGGCTCTGTTCTAGCAACCTGTAGTGTTATGGGGCATTGAAAGGATGGCTGTAATTGGGCTACATACACACACAGACACACGGACACACTCACACTCACACTTGTTACGGGGTACCCAGAGAAAGGCAAGAAGATACCCAGATGAAAGGATGGAAAAAATTGGGCTCCACACTTTCCAGCTCCAGCTCAAAGCTCTATTCACAGCTGTTTTATTGTTAGTTTCTTTCTTTTCCCACCACCTTTTCATCCCCCTAATTTTCTCCTCCTTTTCCCTCCATCCTTCTATTGTACGATTTCTTTTCCCCCCACCGTGTCTCCCTCGATCCCTTTCACTTGATGCAAGATCAGAGCAGAGGATATTATGGGGTCTCTAACACCCTCTCCCTTGGCAACAGGCTCTTTCTCTCCGTGATTGACAGGCGGTGAGGTTTAGGTGCGCTAATGTAGGGCAGGCAGAGGCTTAGCTTGGAGACCAGATAGCATCGCTCACCGCCTTTAGTATGCCACGCTGGCTTTGCTCTCCCCGCACGCGTACACACACACACACACACACACACACACACACACACACACACACACACACACACACACACAGAGCGTGGCACATTTCACTCATGGCTTGGGGCTTGTGAGGCCGTGAAAAAGGGAGAGGGTGGAGGCTCTGGGGGTTGATGGCTCATGCATGTGTATGTGTGGCCTCAGAAACACACACACACACACACACACACTTATAAATGTATACACACAGATAAACGTAGTCTCACACCCAAAAGGAAAATCTTTGTGGAAATCACGTTGCATCCCCAGGGAGGGAAGCTAGAGACGGGAATAATATCTCTCAGGTTCTTCTCTCTCTCTCTCCGCCCCCCTCTCTCTCTCTCTCTCTCTCTCTCTCTCTCTCTCTCTCTCTCTCTCTCTCTCTCTCTCTCGTTCGCCCCCACCTTCCTCTCATCTTCTCCCTCTACCTCCCTTCATCAGCCACCGTTTGGCCTGCTCACACGTGAAATTAAAGGCAGAGTCTGTCTAATCCGGCTAGGAGAGAAGCCTTCTCCCGTCAGCTCAGAGGCTGAGCCAGGCAACAAACCCCCCAGAGGGAAACAGGCACTTAAACAGTAGTTAATGTGGAAGAAGATGCTAAAACCGCAGACCGGGGTTCAGAGGGCCAGGAGGGGAGGAGAGAGGGAAAAACTCGAGTGGAGAAGGAGAAAGAAAGGAGAAAACTGAACTGAGAGACTGGAGGGAAAATTCAATTAAAACGAAATTAGAAAGTCATAAAATACAGAGCGGTTGATGTCCCTGATGCACACCGTGACGCAGGCTGCTTTCTCCCCGCAGGCACAGAGGGTCTGGGCTTCACCGTGGTAACCCGGGATTCCTCGGTCCACGGGCCAGGGCCAATCCTGGTGAAGAACATCCTGCAGCGCGGCGCAGCAGTCAAAGATGGCCGCCTGCAGCCCGGAGACCGCATCCTGGAGGTAAGGCAAACCTCAGCCTGTTGATCTCCAGCTGAGTAGAAAGCCAACAGCCTCTGTTAGTGGTAACATCATCATTAGGAGCAGGAAATGGAGCTCGCCGGCACCCCTGCTGGTTGAGCGGAGTAGTTGCACTTTCCTGAGAAAATGTCCAAAGAAATGGTCTCTGAGAAAGTTGTGGTGGAGGCAGAAATCTCAAACTATAAATCTGAAAACAGAGACAGAAGCCTCTGGTCCTCTACAGCTGTAGTTTGATATGTGTTAGTGGATAATACACACTTTAATCTGCCCTGGTGTATGTTTTTTCCCTGTGTGTGTGCGTGTGCTTGTGCTTGTGCGTGTGTGTGTAGGTGAACGGAGTAGACATGACAGGCCGCAGCCAGGAGGAACTGGTGGCCATGCTGCGCAGCACCAAGCAGGGAGAGAGTGTGTGTATGGTGGTGGCACGGCAGGAGGACATCTTCCTGCCTCGGGAACTGGTAAGTACACAGAAAACAGCATCCATGTCCTCACACAGCATCACACAGTGTCCCACATTTCTTCTTCTTATGTCATTTCTCTTGCTTTTGTTCATCTTTTGTCTTCCTTTGGTGGTCTGCCTCCTCCTCTTCATCCCCCTCTCACTTTTTTAAAACATTTTCCTCACATTGTTTCAGTTTTTCCCTTTTCTCTCTTTACGTCGATGCCCTTTTGACTACAAACACCGCACACGCACGCCCAGAGCACGCTCTGGCCTTCCTGTCCCACTCTGGTTTGTTGACACAGCGGCACTACAGGAAGTCACACACACGAGGCACGGCAGCCCCCGCAGGAAACGTGCAGGCATGTCCGCGCATGTCGACACCACCGCGGGTGTTAATTGACCGTTTACCTGCAGCGGCTGACGGGGTCAGAGGTCTGTGAAACTGACACAGTTTGACCCAGCCTCAAAGGGGCCATTTTATCAATAAACACACACTCTTAAACATATATACACACACAGCCAGGTGGCCCCATGGAAGTCGCCCGCTCTTTTGTAAATGATGTTTTCGCCCGTGCGCCTCTGTTCTCTCCCCTCTGTCCTCTGTGGTTATTCTGATTATTCCCTTTCCGTTACTTCAAAGAGCTCTTGAGAAAGACGCGCGGGGCTTTGTAGTGACTGATGCATATTCACACCTAGAGTGGCTGCGCACACACTCGTGCACACAAACTCCTAAACACCTAGTCCTTGATAAAAACTTGAACACCAGTGCTTTGTCTATTGCACGCTCACACACACACATACATGCGCACGCAGACGAACACATCGCGCAGCCTTTAAACAGCCAAGTTACTGCTTCCGAAAATAGTTTGCCCTCATTAATGGCCCAGCAGTCTTGGCATAACAAGTGCACTTTGAAGAGCCTCTACAGTCTTCATCTAAAACTTGCTTGTATTTGTGCATTAGAGAGTTAAAGGGAGAAAGGGGGGGAGGAGGAGGAGGAGGAGGTGGGGGAGGTTGTGGAGAGGCAGAGTAAGAAAGAGAGCCTTCACTCCTGTCTCTGTCGAGGCTGTTGAAGTTCTCGGTGCCCCGCGAGATCTGGCCCTTATCTCCAGCACAGTCCTCCACCTCAAAGGCAGTTTGATGTCCCCTAAGTGCACACACACACACACACACACACACACTCTTGCATATTTACAGACACACCACATACAGGCACTCTAGAGGTTCATTGAAAAGATGTGTGGACCCTCAAAAAGCAAAGGATTACATAAATACAGAGCCACAGAAACTACAGCCGAGAGAAAGTTCATCATTAAACGTAGCCAAATGAGCACATGCAAACACACACACACACACACACACACATACACACTGGCACGTACTGTAGTAGGCAACAAGCACACCCAACAGATATATGCGGCTACATGACTGGTTCCAGTTTACAGCGAAACAAAATCTACACCCCGCTGCAAAATACAAACCCACAAAGAACTGTTTTACTCCCTTTTCTCTTTCTTTCTGTCTTCCCTTTTTCTCCTCTCCTCCTTGGCTGTTTTTAATTGCTCGACTCTTTTCTCCCGCTGCTCTAAATTGTAGTGGAATATTATGTGGAGCGCTAACAAGGAGCGGCTCGCAAACGATTTGGTCGCACAAAAGAAGTAATGATGATGGAGACGCATTAAGTCGACACGGCCATCTGCCTCTCCCGCCGCACGAAAAAACGTTTGCGCTGAGGTGTCTGTTTGCCCGTGTGTGTGCGTGGGCGGCCATGAATATTTAACATAATCATAACATCTTAAACCTACCTTTTATATAGCATATTTGTTAAAAATAGCTATCAGATGCAAATCTGCAGTTAATTATCGCAGTTTTACATTGAGTAGCTGCTGAGATTAATTGGCTGAATTACAATACAGTCATCTTTGAATTCCTCACTGTTGCTGCTACAGATAATGAATCTACAGTATCAGCTTATTGCATACATCAAGGTTTAATTTGATCTAATACAGGAACATTTTGTCCAGCTGAAGGCATTCACATGATACTAGATGTTTGCTTTATTTTAATAAAGATATATCAGATTAGATATCTGGGGCCATTTATGACACAATTTGGTGATACGATCAGTAAGAAAGGGTTGTTTACTCTGTTCCTGACTGTGCCTGCAGGTGGTGCAGTAGTAAAGACCCCCCTCCCTCTCCTCCATGGTTTAATCCCAAAAAAGCCTCTTGTGTGTCTCACCTGTCCAGCTTTTTTGTAAACTCTCATTAAGTGTTTGGACCACCTACAGAAAGTGTCTGAACGCACTTTATTCAACCCTGTTATTGTCCGCAACCTGGAAACTCGTAAACAGGTTTAGGGATTATCAGCAACCTGGTTTAACACAGCTCCATTTCTGCTGGATGAACCCGATTTCTTGGTCATGATTTTTTACACACGTGGGTATGGGCATGACACAGACTTCATGGAAAGTAGCCGTTTAGAAGGATAAAGAGAAAGATCATTACTCTCTCCAGTGCCTCCTTGTATCCAAAATAATTAAATCCAACGTCTGACTGAACCTGAAACTGACAACAAAATAAATAAGTCCAAGGAAGTTGGCTTTCACAGCTGAACAGTAGACTGTTTGTGAAAGCGCGTGCTCCCACTACCAACCCTGCTCTTTCTCTGAGTTGTTACTCCAACAGAAATTAAAAAGAAAAGAACCTCTGTGGGCTGCAGCATCTTATATCACTCTTACACTTAAAAATATGCCAGTAGGGGAGAGTTCTCATACTTGACCGGTAAACAGGTCCTGGATTCTCGTACGCAGGTTTCAGCACTCCAAAGTCTGATCCAAACATTGAGCAACTTTCAACAGATGCTAATTAGAAATATTATTATTATGTAACTCATTATGCAAAATTATGGTTGCTGTTATTATCATTACCTTGCTTTATACTAAAGACCCTAAGAAGGTTACCCTTTTCCCCTGTGTCCTGCAGCCTGGGCATCCTGAGGGGAGCCGCTCAAACGCAGGGAACAGGACGTGTGAGGCGTCCTGCCAGCTGACCTTGTTTACCAAAGTCACCATGTCTTAGTGTGCTAGCATGCTAGAATTTTCTGTACCAAATTTCACGCTAATCCATCCAAAATTAGTCTGGATATTTCAGTCCGGACCAAAGTGGGTTGGAACGACCCGACCAGCCAACACTGCCATCCCCAGAGCTCTGTAGCTAGTGTGGCTAAATATAAGTGAAGGAGGAGGGAATGTCCAACCACTTGGACTGCATGTGGTGCACTCGTATCAGCAGTGATACACTCAGTAATACTTGACTGAGGGACGCTGGGAGATTAGAGGTCAGCTCAGCTAAACAACGGCAACCCTGAAGCTGGCCAGGATTTTCGATGTCTCACTTTGACTTCAGCAGAGCAGACACTCGCTGACACAGCAGCAGGTCATCTGGTTAAAAGGCAAGGTTCTGTCCTCACCGCGTCATCCTCCTGCCAACCAACAAGATTTATATTCTCCGCTCTAGCATTCATACAGTCTCCTTTTTATCCTCCTTGTACAAGTAAAACAGACTTTTAGAGGAACTAGTTGAACTGTTGATTGATTAGTTTCAATGGAGAGGGTATTGATGTTTGATGTGCAGCGTGCGGTTCTGTGAAAGCACTCGGCAGCGCTGGCAGGCATACTGGTCTCTTTCAGTCAGAAGAATAACAATAAAGCCTGTGAATTAGCCTCATTATTAGGAAACAAAGGGAGGACAATTTTCTACCCCATCTCCTGTACTCTCACACACACTCTAAGTAATTAAAAAGTGATAACTTCTAATCACAGTTTCATTCCTGTCAGCATTTCTGCGTCTCCAACGCGCGGCGCTCTCATTATTTCACGGGGCCTCGTTTTGTTTCAGGGCGCAGATTATAGAGATGCTTTTGTGATGTGGAGAGTTTTTTTCTTTTTCTTTCAGAGGGTATATTTGTGTGAGTGAAAGTGTGTGTGTTTATGTGTGTGTTTAGCAGAATTATGAGTTAAGGCAAGGACAGGATGGAGGGGTCACTCTGCACATGGTTGACCCTCAGCTGCCAGCAAGCCTAGGCCAGTTCCCAGGAAAAAGGGGGTCGTCAGGCAGAAAGTGACTTTGCTGTGTTGCACTCTTTTTTTCTGCCTCTTTCCCTTTCTGTCAGTCCGTCTTAGAGCTGAAGCTCTTCTTTCCTTTTCATTATCCTCCCTCCGCCTCCAACACACCCGAATTATCCCTCAATCAGTCATTTTACTTTCCTTTCTCTTCGTTTGTGAGGTAAAGGTGTAAAGCGGCGAAGAGGCAGACATTAAGGCGATTAATTGGCAGCTCCGTCGTCGGCGCCGAGCGCGGCGAGATCTCATCTTAATTGAATGTCGCTCTCACTGCTAATCCCACCGCTTTGAAACCCCCCATTTAGAAATCCTCAGCGACAAAAGGCTCTGTGTGTAATCGCTGTGTATCACCCCCTCTTCGCCACCCACCCCGGGGTAAGAAAAAGCTCCTTTTTTGTCTCCTCATTTGGGTGTTGAAGAGGGTGGTCTCTCTCCTGGCTAAAAGCTTGTTAAAGAGCCATTGCTGAGGGCTAACAGCGGAGGGAGGAGGGGTCGCAGAGCGGAGCCAAAGGGTCTCAGCCACCCTGGGGATGCAATCTGCCCCCGAGGAAAGGGCATTAGAGGGGATATTGGTGTGTGTGTGTGTGTGTGTGTGTGTGTGTGTGTGTGTGTGTGTGTGTGTGTGTGTGTGTGTGTGTGTGTGTGTGTGTGTGTGCCTGTGTTGGGACCACCACTGAGATCCAGTTGGTTGTGTAAATAGATCTCAGCAGTGAGATACAATAGATAAACATTTTCAATTTGTGTGTCTTCACATTTTCATAACTTCACAACTATGATAAGCCTCCAGAGCATGCTGCGCTCTGATGTGGCCACCTTCACCTTGTGTGTTATTGTAGTTAGATCACAGAGGTATTTAAAACCTCCCAGGTTGCCACCTGATTCCTCTCAAGTGTCTGTCGAGCAGGAAGTGGCGGATTGTCTTTGTAATTCCTCTGGTTTGGAGAAACAGCACTCTGAAATGCCTTGTTGATAAAAATAAGCCCTGACTGAAAGCTTTGTGTTATACTGAAATAGAAAACAGAATCCATGACTTTTGTAGGCAGCTTTTCATATCAAGGAGTGAAATATGAGCATCACTATGAGCAGGTGATTATCACTAGAGCCAGAATCAGTTTATCAACGATCTATAGATATTGTGTGTAAGCTGGCAAGAATCCAAAAAGAGGTGAGGAGACGCCTTGTGTCTAACAGTTAAACTTTTAAATGAACAATATTCAACACCATTGCTCGTTGACTTTGGAAAACATCACGCTTTTATTGGACCTAAAAATAAACCAACTTGAAATTCCTTGAAACTGAAGTGTTTCCAAACAGCTGAATTGGTTTTACATTTCATGGCTCTGTTTCCGTCATTTTGGCTCAAGCTCAACTAAACATGCCACAGCCGGGCTCAAGAGTGTTGGGGAGGGGGCAAAGTGCCCCACTGTAACATAAAAAGGGTACGCTGGATTTATTTTATGGATTTTATTTTTTATTTATTTAACACAAGATGAAATGTGAGCGTCAATGCAAAATTTATCTATTATCTTGTTTTCATAATCGTTTGAAGCCAAAGTCATAACTGTAGTTCTCACCATGGCGCTCCACCAGGTGAGCTACTGGGCCCGAAGCGTTTCCTAACCAAGTCATTTTTGTCTGTCTTTCTGTAAAGGTTGTCTGTGTGTGTTGTAAGGTACTGACAAATGATGTCGCCCTGTATCTAGTATCTGTTGGGCTCTAATTAAAAGGCACTCTGTCATCTAGTTTAAAATCCAAAATAAAGGGTGAGACTAAATACTGTGTGTTTGGATCAGTGTGTTACAGCGCCTGCATTTTCTTTAACACCGACACAGACGGCCCTCCAGGTTTAGCTCCTTTACTGGACTGAGAGCTCTGACTCACACTTCGGAGCCGAGCACCCCTCCTGGCCTCGAGGCTTTAGCAGGCTGTTGTTTTAATTAAGCACCCAGACTAAGCAGCACGGAGCGGTGCTGACAGAGGGGGACAGTATTCAGGGGCTGGTGGATCACAGCGAGGTTGAGAGTGAGCTCCTGCGGTCACAAATTTTTACAAAATTATACTGGAGGACACGTTTGACTCCCACATCCTTCAGCATTGTGCCACGACGAGAGAGAGAAAACGCGAACATGGATTCTTGATGCAGTGGCGGGCGAGGTGCCTGATGTAAGGCTCAGCAATCCCGGTATGGGTACTCAGATCTTTAAAGCTGTGACAGCCGGTATGGCTGCTATAATGTATATGCACATTCCTGCATAATTCACTTTGACATTTTTCTTACTTTGAGTGGCTGTTGTCTTTGTATTTCCTGAACCTCTGAGCTCCTTCCAGTGTCAACCAGAGCAAAAAAAAAAAAGATGTGTGAACATGCATAAACACACACCCTCTTAACCTTCCATCCCTCCTCTTTAAAGAAAAATAAGGCTCTGGAGTGAAGTGGTGCTGAGGCGTCTCCCCTCCACAGGCCCTCTCTTCCCTGGGTGACTGAACCTGGCATGTCCCCCCCCCAACCCACCCACTCTCCATTTTGCCATCCTCTAATGACAGACATTTTCCTGTTCTCTTTTGTTGCCTTTTGTCTCCCTCCTTCCCTCTCCTCCATCTTATTTTTGCCGCCGCCGCCACGGTCATTTTCTTCACATTAAATAGCAGTGGGTGAGGTGCGGCGGGTGGGTGGCTGAAAGATGTAGAGAGAGAGAGTGAGAGAGAGACCTGTAGAAAGTGGAGATGGAACGAGAGTCTGGGGAAAAGGAGAGAGTGAGAGAGAGACGTTGAGAAAGAGGGAGAAGGGGGAGATGTACAGTGAGATTGAGAGATTAGGACGAAATGTAAAGATTGAGGCGGGGGGTGGAGGAGGAGGGAGTGTGAACGAGAGAAGCGGGTATACCTCAGGGATGGGTTATTACTTTTAAATGCTCCTCTGCGCCGCCATCCTCTTCCCCTCCTCCTCCTCCTCCTCCTCCTCCTCCTCGTCTTCTTTCCTCCCCCTTCCTCCCCCACTGTGCTCCAGGAGGAGGTATGAAAAGGTTATTATGTTTCCTTTAGAAATGGCTCGCTCTCCGTCTGCGCCTTTCATCTCCAAATGGAATAACCTCTCTACAGTGGCTTTCTTCTTTTTCTCACTACACCTTCATCTCTCTTTCCAGTACACAACACCTGCTCCTCTCTCCCTATTTTCCTTTCTCTTACTGCCTTCACTTTTTCTTCCCAGCAGCCATCTTCCGTCTGACTCTTTAATCGGTTTCTCTCCCCACTCCTGTTTTTTTTTTTTTTTTTTTCTGTTTTTCGGTGTTGAGTATAATCAGTGTGGTGTAGGAGCATGCATTATCAGTCAGTGCATTAGATACGGTGCTCCTACCTCAATCGTCAGCGATCATACACTGCAGTTATTATGTAAAGCAGGTATTAGGTGTGTATATGAACAGGCCTCTCCTGTCTTAAATAGTAGCTTTTTACATAACATTAAAAATAAAAATCTGAACTTGGATAAAAGTGTTCGTCCTTCCTTCTTTTTCTGTCTTTCAGAAAGGCGAAGAGGCCGGCAGCGTGGTGTTGGAGGACGGCAGGGAGCAGCTGATGTACGAGATCCCCCTCAACGAAACGGGTTCGGCCGGCCTGGGGGTCAGCCTGAAGGGCAACAAGTCCAGAGAGACCGGGGAGGACCTGGGCATCTTCATCAAGTCCATCATCCACGGAGGGGCCGCTTACAAGGTAGAGAATGCTCTGTTGCCTGCACTGGACCTTTAGCAACCATTTTTGGGTAAAAAAAAAAAAGTTATATATGGCACTCCAGGTAATGTCTTCTGGAGCATACGTTACCCAAAATGCAACTTGACCGCCTACAGTTCAGTCCGACACTAGTGGTATCAGACATACACAGTTATACATTTTTAACAGAGTGCATAGTAACATCTAAAAGTGCAACGTGCTAGAAACATCCATATGGAAATCTATTAGCAGACTCTATTAGCTTGAGTTTTGTAGTCCATCTGCATTTAAAGGATATATCTGGTTTGTTGTAACCCTGGTCTGATTTTCATAGTTTCAGCCGTCCTTCCAATCAGTTATAACAACATTGTTCTCAACAAGTTAATTGCTGACATCTGGGAGCTCCACTGGGAACGGGGGAAAAAACTTATGGTAAACTTTACCATCATTTAATCACTGTAAACGTCCAGCGCACTTTACAGACCAACTTTCTGGCTCTGTGTTGCCCTACCACAATACAATAATTACAATAATATGTGTGCTCACTTTCAGTTCTACTTCAGTAATCTAGCCAAACAGCTGGATTATTATCACCCTGTTTCCTACCCTTCTTTTTCACTGATGTCACTGGTTTTCCCACATCTCAGCAGTTCATTTGTTGAGCGAAATGCTACCGTAACCAATAGAAATGACAGCCAAAAGCTGCGAAAATAAGGTCTGAAGTTTCAAGGGTCTGCCAATCAGCCTGTATGAAAAGAATAGAAAGCAGTGGCTGCCTGGAACAGTAGGAAAAATACATCTAAAAATAAAACAAATCCTGCATTTGAAACTGAAATGCAAAAATCCAAAGTATACATTATATTGTCCTCTAAGGCAAAAAACGCCACAGCAGTGACTGTCTGACACTAAAGATAAAGACAAAATAAGAACAAAATATAAACGCTATCTGGCAGATTTATGCTTTGAACATGTGAAAATGGTGCGCGAAACATCTCATCCCTCTATTTTAATATACAGATTTCTATAAAGTCCCGAAATGCCTCATTAGGCTCCTGCCATCACAAACTCCTTCTGGTGCCTTAAAGAGCTCCGTAAAAATACATCAAACATGAGAAATGAGAAGTGTTGCAGGAGCATTTTGAAAACTGTTTTCTTTAGTCAGATGTGTGTGAGTTTCTTGTGACTTTATCTAATCAGGGCCTTTTTGAATTATTGTTTTATCCAGAACCACCACTCCAAACCAGGGAGTGTTTTTTTGTGTGGGAAGCTCAGAGTGTTTTTCTTTTTTGATCTTTTTTGCGTTTTTTTTTTTTTTTTCTTTCTCACCTCGTTGTATTTGTCCACACTCCTTCCCCCTTCTTTCATCTTCTGATGTCTTTCTCTGTTGTTTCCTCCCATCTCCTCTTCCTTTGCGCTTCTCCAACTCATTTCCTGTCTTTCTCCGAGGCCTCCGCTCTCAACCCTTGACCCCCATTGACCCCCGAGTGTCAGCCGCCTTATCTGTATCACTCAGTCACCCACTTCAAGTTGTGAGTGCATCAGGAAAAAAAAAAAGAAAAATCCTGTTTCAGCACTTTGGAGATTCCTTCACTTGGCCTCAATATCTTCCCTCAACCTCACATGTCACAACTCCTCGTGCCCCCTGCTCCCAGATCTGCGCTGCCCAACGAGGAGGCACAGAGACGAGTGTGGCGTTGTAGATAAACGGCTGGTTTGGGATCAGGGCCGCCAGACAGCGGCTCCCCAAAGTGCCTTCAGAAGTAGTTTTTCCGACAGCTGCCGATGCGGATAGCGCTCAGACAGAACGGCCCAGTAAGATCTCCGGCTGGCTGCGAAACAGGTTTCTGGGACAAGATACCACATAAGAGGAAGAAAGACATGAAGGAAAGAGAGAGGGACACTAGTGAGGGAGGGGAGGGAGGCCATTGAAAGAAGACAGCGGGTGAGCGAGCGCGAGAAGGGAGGGAAGAAATGAGCGGTATCGAACAATAGAGAGGATGGAAAGAGGCGGAAGAAGAGGAGAGAAAGAAAATTGAAAAGTGGAGACACTCAGCAGGAGCACAATACACAAGAGTGTGTGTCTGTGTGTCTGTGTGTCTGTGTGTGTCTGTCTGTGTGTGTGTCTCCTCCTCAATGCTGATGCATGCTAATGAAAAGCAGCTAAAGGGGCCTGATGAGACTTTGCAGTGCCAGGCCGGTACAGAGGAGGGAACCCGGGCATCCCCTGAGTCTGACACACACACACACACACACACACACACACACACATTCACACAGCAGGCAAAGAGGGAGGAGATGAGGAAGATTCATGGAGAGATCTAACCTATTTCCATTAAAGAGCGTTGGCTGCCGTCAGGGCCCGGGGCCTCAATTATATAGAAAAAAAACATTCTTTGACTTTATTCCTGATCCTGTCATATGATCATTTCAAAGAGTATGCTAAAGAAAACAAATTAAAATTACATGTAGCGTGCTGCTGCTGCTCACATGGAGAATGAGGATATTAATAGGGAATATCACAGACAGCCGCCGATTTTGGCGTAAACATAAATTTTTGATGACAGCCATGGATTTGTGTGTGTGTGTGTGTGTGTGTGTGTGTGTGTGTGTGTGTGTGTGTGTGTGTGTGTGTGTGTGTGTGTGTGTGTGTGTGTGTGTGTGTGTGTGTGTGTGTGTGTGTGTGTGTGTGTGTGTGTGGTGCCATTCCAGACTGGCCCAGGCGGTGCCTTGTTAATGAGACGGGGTCAAAGGGCAGGGCTGACCCTAATGGACAGATCATGGCTTCACACACACAAATAGAGTCTTTAGAGAGTGTGTGTGTGTGTCTAAAAAGTGTCTTCACCTATATTGTTTTTTTTTTTTTGCCCTCTGCATTGCTCTCCTCATTTGATCCCCTTTCTCTCTCTCTCTCTCCTCCCTCCCTCTCTTGCTCTGTCATCCCGATCGCCCTCCCTCTCTCCCTCCAGGGCACTATTCTGTGTTGCCTCTCTATGAGAGGCTGCTATTTAAAACACTTAGAAGTGATTTAGTGCCCACGGAGGCTATTCCATTAGCTGCTCTATGTATTTATCATGGCTCTCCCACTCTCAGTAGATTGCTAACTCTACAATTTTCTTGCCTTCCCCCCTTTTCCATTTTCTACTCTACTTTCTCTCTCTCTCTCTTTGTCATTCTCCCTCTCATACACACATACATTTCACACCTCTCCCATTTTCTCCCCTTCTCTGTTCTTTTCTCTTAAAACTTTATTCATGGCCAGTCTTGTGTCTTATTTTATGTAAGATCTGCTCTCTTTTTAATACTCTCCCCTCTTAATACAATTTATTATTCCCGAGACATTAGCATAAGCGACATGAGCAAAACAGGAGTTCTTCAAAATGCTTCTAATGTGTGTTATCGCTGCAGTTCTAGTTTAGATAAAATGAAAATTCAATGTGGCCTTCACTTTGAAAATATCTAACTGCTGACTCACCTCATGCCACCGCCATCTTCTCCCAACAGGACGGTCGGTTGAGCGTCAACGACCAGATGATAGCAGTAAACGGTGAGTCGCTGATCGGGCGCTCCAACCACGCCGCCATGGAGACGCTGAGACGCTCCATGTCGTCGGAGGGAAACTACAGGGGCACCATCCAGCTCGTAGTGCTCCGAGCACCCAGACAGGTACAGCAGACGGAACTTGTACACCCCTTCTACTTTAAACATTTTCTGGAATATCATGGAAGTTTTATTAGTGTGTTTTACATGTTTTATATTTTGTTAAATTATTTCAACCTTGCTGGATTGAAAATCAGACTCTTGCTATTTGCAAAAACAACATTAACAGAAGTGAATGACATTTTGAGGTCATGGAAGTGCTCTAGCTTTATTTTGGAACGTGTTGGAAAAGGCAGGGAGGTTTGGCAGGAACCATGGCGGCTGTGTCATCTTACAGTCCTGCAGAAACCCGCTGAGAGAATAAAAATACATCTATATTGTTAATATTACCTTAATGAAATGTTAAAATTTAATATTCATGAAAAGGGCAGTTGAGTATCTTAATTTAAAGACAAATCTTTGTGTTTTTACCCTTTATTAAAAGGAAGTCTAACCTATAAATGTTACATTTCCATGTAAATACAGAGCTGTATAGCTGTTATTTATGTCAGTAAATTAAATTTCAAAGTTTTGGTGGATGTGGGGCCACATGTTAAAATTTTCATTTTGGTTGGATGAATTTGGTTACATGAAACATTTAGGGTCTCTTATACATTATGAAATGCTCTGCACAGCCCGATTAGTTCAAAGATTATTCATAAGTAGCCCCTGGAGTTTTGACAGCAAAATCAATGACATATCATCCGCATTAGGATCATGTCTCTCCCCTGCTGCTATCATTGAAGGCTCTACTGTACATACTGTAAGCAGCTGACCTATATGAGTGTCTGCAATGTGGAATGAGCGTGACTTCATCATCTGTTTACAAACCCAATGATTTTAGAGTGATAAAGATAAAGCACTCCTCAGCCCACTTATTGTAGTGAAGATTGTTGTAGCAATGCCTCAAACACCGTTGGATTAGAATAATGAAGACATCAAAACAAAGGCTCCGTTTGTGGCACTGACTGTTATGCTGTAGTGTTAAGTTTATAGCTTTAATTAAAATCTGTATTCTGTGTCAGTTTTCTTGCCGCAATCTAAGGTTGATGAGTCTGATAAGTCATCTGGCTGTTAAATGACACAACAATGACAGTGTTTTTATTTATTTATTTCTCAAATCATCCTCTTCTATTTGACTACAGATGGGTGGGGCCAACCCTGCACCCAGCACAGCCACAAACGGGTCTGCCGCCTATCAACCGAACACCCAAACGGGCTCCAGCAATCAGGTACGAGTGGGTGACGCCTTCCAGCAGCCGCCTCCGCCTCGCCGCTCCTCCTCCCTCCTCCCCACGCTGAGGAGGCGAGCGTCCGAGCCGCTGCCTCACAGCCACAGGCAGCGTTACGCGCAGAGGCCGGGGGACACGCACACCAGATACACCTACGGTTTAAACCAAAGGGAGAGGCGTAGCGGTTACACATTTGGCTTGGCACAAAGGGATGTTGAGTACAGCGATGATGATGCACAAAATGATGCGTACAGACCGGCCACGAGGTACGAGTTTGGGTTCGTCTCTCACAGCCAGACGCTGGGCAGCTTCAACAGACCCACAGAGGGAAACTTAAACAGGGAGAGCTACGATTACGGATACACACACGGACACGCACGTAGCAGAACGCCTGCAGACATGCAGGGCCACACCACGCTCCATAACACACACAATCACCCGTTCAGTGACGCTCAGGGCAACACACACGGCCACAAGTCCAGGCACGCACGCAGCCGCACGCCGGACCCCATCCACAGACCCCACAGCTCTCAGGGTAACACTTACACTGAAAACATTAGAGCGATGGCGGGGCAGATGTACGGAGACCCACTCACACACAGCAGGATACCCCCCCGAACAGAGCAGAACAGAAACACACACAGACCTGCAGACCGATACGCAGACTCACACTCGCACAACTACGCACACAACCGGGCTCTCACCAGACACCACCACCTTCGGCTCTCTGGTGGACTCTGACACAGCGCATGTGTGTGTGCCTGAGTGTATGTGCTACATCGCGAAAGGGGTGCGAGTGACATTTTGGCTGCAAATTAAGAACACAGTTGAGCTTCTGCAGGTGGTTCAAAGAGCACATTTCCAATTATAAAATTAAAAAATGGGGATGAACCAAAATAATTCAAATCAGTGCAAAAAGTCATTTCTGCACCTTATTCCTTAGAATGCATTTAAGTCTCTAAAATTATTAACTTTAGACTACACCTTTTCCTCTTTTGCACCAAGTCCTCAATGTGTAAATACAGTCAGATTTTAGTGATCGATGGTGCTGAAGCATATTAATCTGGCTGAAAGCTTTCCCCTTTGCCAACACCACTAACTGTCACAGCATTAACTTTTAGCTCTCTTTTTAAAATATCACCCATAAACTCACAACGCACAATACTAAATTCTCCACTGTGCGGCCTTCTTTTCTGTCACATTTGTTTTAACTCACTAAAATTATCTGTTAACTCCGATTCTTTTTTCATAGTTTCTCTTCACACCACTGGCTTGTCTGCAGACTGTACTGGCTTAATCTGCTCTTTCCTGTTTTGTCTATTTGTATAAAGTTTTATATTAACTTTCCCTTTTTAATTTGCATATTTTTTAAGGGAATGTATCCTTGCTTTTCTGTCTCACCTGGCTGTTTCTCCTCTGTACAATAAAGCTAATCTGAAGCCTCCTGCATGCCTGTCTGTTTGTCTCTCTGTTGGGTTTTCAGCGGCCGCCCTCTCCTTTGCTCCTCTCCCTGTTTATTAAATGATATTTGCGTCCCTTTTCCCTCCGTTTTGGCCTCTGAGTCTCTTTTCTTTTCTGCCTTTGCTTTATCCTTTGTTACTCACTCCAAGCAGAAACCAGGGCACATTATATAAAAGTCAAACAGCTGGAAACTCCCACTAGACAAACCAACCTAAACCTACCAGACTTAACTCAATTAATAGTCACTCCAGCAGTCACGCATTCACATATATTGTATAATGATTATATTTCAGGAATACCTAACAACTGACACAAGAGTAGAGTCATGAATGCTCCATGTAGCTGTGAACACACTCCGTTTCAGATGTGATAAATATGTTAAAAATCAGCCTGCATGCAATGTGTTAACCTTTGCTTATTTATACCTCTTTCCTCTTTTGTGTGTTAAAGTGCTGTTGTTAAAAAAAACCCAGCTCATATAAACTTCCAAAAAAAAATGTCCTCACTTAGCAGCGGCAGCATTTGTATTCCCTGGTGGATACGTGAGCAACATTAGAATCAATCACAAAGCCACACAAGAAGTTTTGTTCAACTAACGCTTGAACAGCAGCGCAAATTCCCGGATGGACGTGGCGATGAAGATATCAAGCATGACAGACGGTGAAAAATAGCTGTTTCTTAGTTAAGTCAGTCTATTCAGCTCCATGTTGAACCGTGACTGATTACTTCAAAAGCTCATAAAGATGTTTCACAGCGGTTAAAGCTGATGCTTAGCTGTGTGTGTGTGTGTGTTGTGTGTGTGTGTGTGTGTGTGTGTGTGTGTGTGTGTGTGTGTGTGTGTGTGTGTGTGTGTGTGTGTGTGTGTGTGTGTGTGTGTGTGTGTGTGTGTGTGTGTGTGTGTGTGTGTGTGTGTGTGTGTGTGTGTGTGTGTGTGTGTGTGTGTGTGTGTGTGTGAGGTTCAGTCAGCCTGCAGATGAATGCTATCAAACCCAGTTCAAAGTTCAGTATATATCTACATAGTCCCTCTCCTGTCATCACTAAACAGGCAGTCGGGTGACACCGTGGGGAAGCGAGATAAAAAGCAAACCCCCCCCAGCCCCTCAGCGTCCTCCCCCCCTTCTCTCACTGTCTCTGTCTGGAGCTTGCTTTCCATTAAGGTTAGCCGATAGGAACTTAAATCCTAATCTCAATAAAATGACCACATTTACTTTGGTAAATGTAATTAAGTTCTTTCCCCTTAAATACATCAATGCATTAGAGTGTATTTCTCCTGTTGTGGACTCGACTGTGAGGTGATTCGTTGGTTAAACCTCCTGTCAGGGTTCGGGGTTGGGTACATTTAGGCCAGTAAGAAATCCGTGATATCAGTAATTTTCCATCCAAGTATTTTTTAGCCATGCTAGAGGTGTGGCTCTAGAAACCACATTTGTAGGTCAGTCAGTCCGCCCCTTTTTTTCCAGACTGAAATTTCCGGATGGATTGCCATTAAATTTGGCACAGACATTTCTTGTTCTCTTTTAGTATGAAAAGTAATAAAACATTTCCACTGGCGCCATCATTAGGTCAGAATTTTAATATCTCCGATACTCCAGTTTATGTAGTTTGTGTTTAGAGCTGATAGACCTTTTTCACAGCAGCAATTTTGACATGAAATAGTAGGGTGAAAAGAGGTTTTATTAAATAAGGTTCCATTCCATTTAGTGTAGCAGAGCCGTTCCAGTGAGCCAAGATGCATAATAGCATCACCCTTACTCTGTTTGACCTGAATGGAACGAAACCTTAATTAATATCACTGGTAACACCTGTGTTTACCCCACTATTTCATGTCAGAATGGCTGCTGTAAAAGTATTTTGGCTAGTGTTGCATTAGGCTGGTGGAAAACAAGATCCATGCCAAACATCAGCACATTAGCATTGTTATTGTGAGCATGTTAGCATGCTGACGTTAGCATTGAGACTAGATTAGAAAAGTTGAATGGAAAGAGCATAAGTGCTTGAACTTTCTACCATATCAGCCAATTCCTGAGTTTTGTTTTTTTGATAGATGTGATTTGATTTTCTCTTCGCAGACAAGAAGCCTTTTTATTTTCTCCCACACACGTGATGGAATTTTATGTTTGGCAAACGTTTCAAACATTTTCCTAGTCTTTGCTGGAGAATTAGACGATGACAGCTTGTCTGTTTTTGTCTCTCTCCCTCCTGTTCTCACCCGCGGTCATACAGTACTGCAAGATTTTTCACTGCCACAAAAACATCCCTTATAAAACATAATTGGAGCGCTAAACTGTAATTATTACTTCTTTATCCCTCAGTCTGTGGTGTAAACTTCATTTATATAGCAGCTTTCATGCATGTTAGTGCAGTTCAAAGTGCCTAACAGGTGACTGGCAAACTAATAAGTCTAATAATAGAGCAGAAAGATACAGTGATATGAAAGACAAAGAGAAAGAAAACACAATTACCCTTGTTTCTTTTGCTCTCTATCCCACACTAAGAGATATGTAGGTGGGGTGGGTGACACAGTAGGGTGAGGCATGGATAAGCCTCTCTCTCTGAAGCCTATTGTATGCAGCTGTAGGATGAGGCTGGCTGGATAGACGGACCCCCCGCCTGTTTACTTATTGTTGTGGGATTAAGATATCTGACTGCCTGTCTGCCAGGCTGCTTCAAAAGCCTCAGGCGAGTCGTCGTCAGTTTGTAGAGACTGAGGGATAGACGGACGGATGTACAGATAGATGGATAGATGGCTATGATATGATTTATGCATCTGCAGTAGAGCTGTCAGAACTTTTACGTCCAAATGCATACCCCACACATATATGAGCTCAAAGTGATTGACAGCTATGATGTAGTGACATATTAACATGTATGGTAGGTACTAATGATACCCCAGGGACTCCACAACACTGTGAATACACCCCATCCAACGCTTTGATATGACGAAGATACTGGAACACCTTTCATGATTGCACACTGCGTGACGGATTATTTTTTGTCACGCTTAAATAAGTTTATAGGTGTGTGTGTGTGTGTGTGTGTGTGACAGCTGTATCTCCCATCTCTTTGACCAGAAAAGGCTTCTTTTCATCCTCCACCACGAGCACTTCCAGTCCCTATCTCCATCAGTGGGGGGGGGTCCTTTGTAGTGCTGGATGGCTGTTCGATAACATGCCTGTCAATGCTCTCAGGATTATCTTAATTACTGTGTTTCCAATTGTGCACATGAAGAGAATAGCCATTTTTTTTGAAGTTACAAAGTGTTGAAACCAGTTTTCAAAAACACTGCCAAAGGCGTATCACTATATATATATTTTTTTATGCTTTTCTTGTAATCATGTTATTTTTGTAATCCACAATGAGATATTTCCCTCTTTCTGGACAAAAGATTTAGATTTTATATCTTCAAATTGTCAACTTGTTAAATATGAAACTGACAAAATAGTATCCAGCTCCAGTGCTGTATATACAGCAGCTGACTTGTGTCCTCTGACTGAACGTCCAGCTGCCATCAAGCAAAGGGAGCTTCTTTTGTCTGAACGGACGACAAATTTCTTCCTCAATTACGATCAACTTGACTATTTTGTGTTATTTTGTTCATCACCCACGCTGCACATCTAGTCAAAATCCTCAGGGGATTGTTCTATATCTGCTCCTATTTCCTCAAAGCCCTGTTCTCGTGTCACCATCTGAGGTGAGTCATAATTGACTGGTTGCCAGATGTGACTGTACCACTACAAATGTAATGTAAAAAAATCCATGTTGGACCAAATTGCTTTATCACCAAGAAAAACTCAAGATTTCTTTGCTTTGATCAGAAGTTTATCTACTCGTAATGTTCATACAGAATGGATCTTTGATATTGGTTAATTCAGTCGTGTAGATTAGACAGTTTCTGTAAGCATGGTTGGGTTTGTAGGGATTCATTCATATAGTAAAACTGATATCAAAGCCTGCTTGTTTAGTGCGTTTTGGTTTGGTTCATTTTAGGCTGGTGTGATTTGACTGCTTCGGTCACACTCTCGCGCTGAGACCACTTGACATGGTGGGTTTGGTCCACGTCCAAGTGGTGCGGTTCGTTTATGGTGGGCGCTCTCATGAAGCTCTCATGAATTCAAAAGCTGAACTACTATTAAATATGTGTGCTGAATGTGAACTGTCAGGAAGTGCAGGGATTTCTCTTGTGTGTTTTAGTGCTTCCTCCATTAAAATGAATGCTTCTACCCGTTGGTCATCAGTTATGACACATGAAGTCCATTTGCGGTGTTGTCATAGCTGGCTGTTTCCTCTTGAGCTCATTGTGACATCAGGGAAGATGAATGAACACATTAGGCGCAGGAAGGTGCAGCGTGACTCGCTGTCAGCCGCCTGGATTAGATCTTTCTCGGTGGGTCCATGTAGTGCTGATGATGCTGGATGACAGTGACCATAAATGACAATAAATGAGTTACCTGTCAGTCCACATGACTTCATGCTTACAGCTCTTAGTTTGTCTGTTAAAGGCCAGTGTGAACACGATAATGTATCTTTTTTTTTGTGTGTATGTGTCAGTTTTCAACAACATAACACATATTTTCCAAAGCTGCTGCTAGCGGATGTTTTATGCGAGTATTCCAAAAAAATGTGTTTATTCTGTGTGTACCAGCTGTGGACAACATTGGCTCATATGTGATAAACAAAAGGAATAAAAGACATTAGTCCAATCCTTCAGGGTAATAAAATGACTCTGATGTATGAGACAACATCATCAATATTTCATAAATGACAACTTTGGCTTGGATTTGGCCCAGATTTTTTTTGCATAAGAGCCCTTAATAACCATTACCATCATCTCTCTTCATCTCTGTCTTTGCTGTCAGGAGCCTTGGGGCCACAACGCACACCAGGGGCCCTCAGGACCCTCCAGAGCCCCAAACGCGGAGCCCACCGCGAACGGCGCCGGCCACGCTCCAGCAACGACCAACCACTATGCCGACTCTGGAAGTGGTGAGCACACACTCGACAAATCACACTGGCGCACAATATTTGTCCATTTGAACCGTCAGATAGTCAACATTAGGCTTGGAGTGTTTGTGTACTCGCGTTATCTGCGACTGAGTGTGTATACACGGTATGTTTGTCAGCCGATGTGTGTGTATGCTCATATGCGCGCGCTCGTGTGTGTGTGTCTGACACCCAGCAGAGGCTCCTGACATTGTTGTGTTATTTCTTTCCACTGCAGCAGCCACCCTGAGCATCCTATTGCGCTGCATTACAGAATCGTCCAAGCTCTGCCTTTACATCTCTTTTCACTCTCGCCCCTGCATATTTATAGCGGGAGAAAAAGGCAAGTCATTAACTATGTTTTTCCGAACAACCGAGGCTTGCTTTTCATGTGCAAAAGATCTGACCTTGGAATCATTACGCTGATGAAACAGCCTCTAAGTGGGCCAGATTTGCATACAGGGTATTGTGCAGTGTGCGTGCCGCCGTGTTTAAAAATAAATAAATAAAAGAAATAAAAAAAGACTAACAAACTGTTTGAAATTCATTCTTTATCTCTCTCCCCCGTCTCTCCCGCTCCCTCACCCTCACCCCCTGGGACGCAGGGAGCTGGAGATGCTTTTCTTGCTGAGGCTCTGTCAGCTTTCCATCAGTCTGGAGCGGCGGTTACAGTTACAGTCATTTTGTAGAGGGAGGGAGGGGGGGTGTCAACACAAAGGCTTTACAGTGGGGGAATGATGTGTTCCCGGGGTTTACAGTTTATGGAAATGAGTTACGATGAAGTTTTCCTGTGGAAATGATTTGTGTGTGTTTTAGTGTGCATTGTGTGTGAGAGGTGTTTATTTCTGTGTGTTTTTTGATCTAGAGCTTATGCTTTCTAAATGTCTGACCTTGCTAAGCTCCATATCGACTGTAATGAGCCTTAGATACACACCGGTCTTCACTGTGTCTGTACTTAAATATCCTTTTGTGTGCAGTGTCTTGCCACAGCTGATTAATATTGGTATGAACAGTATTTATTGTTATTGCCTTTCTAAGTGTAAGTATTTATTCAGCTTTTATTGCCTTCAGGACTGACATTTGAGCAAATTCAGGCAGCTTTACTTTTGATATTGTAACAAAAAAAACAAACACATTTGGCGGAAAATGTGCTAAAAAGAACAAACACCGCACCACAACACCTTGCCCGTGGTCCAAGTTTTCTCTGATTTCCACCCTGATTGTTGTGTTCCTCCCCAGCACCGCATCCCGCTGCGGTCGCCAATGGCAGCTACGGTCACTACGGCAACGACGACGAGGAGTCGGGAGAAGGTTTTCCCCCGCCGCCCTCCCCCGGCGCCGTGGAGGAAATGAATAGAGACTTGCTACGAACTCCCCCACACCACAGGTACCCCCGTCCTCATAACACACGCGCACACGCATGCACACACACACACACACACACACACACACACACACACACACACACACACACACACACACACGTCCAATACGCAATCAGCACTCCATTAAACTACACACAGGGCCAGAGTTATTATATTCTAATGACACTCTTATTATGGGCCACTGTGTTATGAGATAAAGAAGAGCCATTACACTAAATATTACAAGCCACATATGCATTATTTAGACTATACAGTCTAATTGCAGTAGCCTATTTGCATTATGCATAAGTAATTATGGTGATAGCATAATAGAGTAAATTGTGTAGGAGTTTGAAGGCTTAGAAAGAGCTATGATACTTCTGTACAGCAGCAGACAGTGTGTGTGAGGTTCATTGGGAGCATTTGTTAAGAAAATATGGGTGCTATAATCAGAAACGCCTCCTGAATAACCTTAAAAGTTTTATGCTTTTAAACTTTTATCAAATCTTATTTTTTGTTTTCTGTTTACTAGATCTGTTCCACCGTCCATAATTTGTTTAATTTGTGTCCTGTTAAGTGCAGCTCCTCCATTGCATTGTGAGGCAATTGTGTACATCAGCAATACACTCAAAGACTTTTTTATGTGCATGCTGACAACCCAAAACCTGTTTAGAATTAAAGTATGGCATTGGGACACATCTACAAGTTCTGAGATTCCCTTTAAACTTCCCGTGCTTGAATCCCAGATAAGGGCAGAGTTTGTACGACGTGTTGTCCGACCACGTCAGAAAGCAAAAGTGTTTATACCTGATCCTGATTGAAGAGTGAAGTCGGGGGAGATGTAAGGAGTACCCTGGCCTCTTTAGTGTGGTAACTGGGCTCTGAAGAGTCATCCTCAGCGTCACAGCATGGCATGAACCGTAAAACACATCAAACGGAGCTTGTCTACTCAGCGAAATCCCATAATTTAGGGTCTACTGAATGAGCTGGTTAGAAGACCTTAACTGTAAGGGTGTGTTTTGCACGACTCTGTCAACAGTCTTGAATGAGTATGTTTGAAAGCGTGCTCTGTGTGTGTGTGTGTGTGTGTGTGTGTGTGTGTGTGTGTGTGTGTGTGTGTGTGTGTGTGTGTGTGTGTGTGTGTGTGCGTGCAGTATCTCATGCGGTCAGAGTCAGAATCTGGCATCAATATAGTTGTTTCCCAGTAAGTTTAATGGAGACAGTGCATGCTGTTGTTCTACTGAATCAAGCCATCTGGATGAGAGGAAATTGAATGATCTGTTGTCTGTTTGTGAATTCTAAATTTCATTTACTCCTACTTGTTTGGGTGATGTATCCAGAAAGTCACTGAAAGACTACTTCACTCCTGGCTGCGCTGATTCACGAGCAAATATTGATCAGTTGATTGATTGGTGCCAATTAATCGTGACTGTTGTTTTGCAGTGAGCTTCAGAGGCCGCCCCACATGGTCGCAGACTACTACGCAGACAGCCGACTGGCCAACGACAGGGACAACGTACCTCGCAACAGAGCGTCCAAGAGCATGGACCTGGGTGAGTGCGCACAAACACACACAAACACACACACACACACACACACACACACACACACCTTCATCAATGAAAGAAGCCATTGTATTCACCAGAGTACCACTGAGCGCATTATCTCGAGCAAAAAACATACAAACCATATTGTTGTCTCAACCATCACCAACCAGCCAAACATACGAGTCTAATCATGGTCCCAGACTACACACACACACACACACACACACACACACACACACACACACACACACACACACACACACACACACACACACACACCTACAACAGCGATCACATGCTCTTATCAGTACATTTCTTTGTTGTGATACGTAGCCCTCTCCTATTATCCTCGGCCTTAGGGGATTTGACCTCTTGAACTCATAAACCCAGGGGCTTTCCAGTGGACTGGATGAACAAGCCGTCTGGTGTGTGTGTGTGTGTGTCCTCTCTATTTGTGTGTGAATGAAAGGCGTGAGGTTTCCAATCTCACGGCTTGCTGTGTGTGTGGAAGGCAGGAAAGAAGGGGCTTATTTCCTCGTATTAACCCGTGCTGACCCCCTCTTTCCCTCCTCTCCTCTTTTTCTGTCTGTCTCTACAATCCTCTCATCTTTCTTTATCTCTTATTTTTCTCTTTTTGATACTTTTCTTCGATTTTCTTGTTATCCCTGGGTTTTGGGACACAGTCAGAGCTCTTTTTTTTCCTTTCTTCCCTCATATCTATTATTATTTCTATTTCTCAGCGTTCCCTCCATCTTTGTTTATCTCTATTTCCCCTTTCAGCACTTTCTTTCTCAGCCGAAAGCCGACGACTCCATTGCTCTTGCTCTCTTCTATCTATCTCCCTTTCTTCTCTGCCTCTCTCTGATTTCCAATCGCGGTTCATTAGGTTCAGTGGATTGGCTTTCTTCCTGCAGCACACGCCTCTGCCACCCAAGCTGATTGGCTTTCATTATGGACAAGGGTGGTCCACACACACACGGCCATACACACACAAACACACACTCTCTGTGCTCTATCCCACTGAGGACCCACTCGAATACCCACCGCTATCTGTCTCCCCTGTCTGGCTTCCATCTCCATCTCTGGCCAACCTCCATTTCAATCATTTTGTTTTTTTTTTTTCATCTTTTTTGTGGTATCTCTGCTACTCTCCAAAGTGCTCGAGGTTGAAACAAGGTAGTTAGCCGCGTTCTGTGTGTGTGTGTGTGTGTGTGTGCGTGTGAGTGGGTGTGTGTACATGTGTAAGAGATGGTAGCAGCTCTGCACACATACAGGATCTCAGATGCTGACCCTGTCTAAACATTTTTGTATTTAAAGAGCCAAATGCTTTTTTTTTTTTTTTTTTTTTTTTCTCTGGAGAGTTTCCAACATGTCAGTCTTTACGGTCACATGTGTCTGAGCTTCAGCCTCACCACAGGGCATGTTAGCTTTTATTAAACACCACTTGACAGAAAGAGGTGCACTGCTTTTTATTGACCCTGGATGCCTTAGCAAATAGTCTGTTGACTCAGAGCTTCCACTTGCACAGAGGAATCCCCATATTCACCGCCTGGCCCTGCCGAGATGAATAGTCGAGTCACCGACACTATAGCTGTAACGAATTTTCTCATTAAAGGGATGTGGATTTGATCCAAAGGTTCCTAGAATAATGAATCAGTTCATTCTGTCCCACAAGTGCCTGACAGCACCAGAAAGAAGCGTTTTTAGTCTCATTTGCATTGCGACTGTAATATAACTTTGACAAAGGTAAGACGGGAAAAAAAACACTGTAATAGATAACTTGTTCAAGCAAGTCTGACAGTAAGTCTCTGCAAGTAGATTTTTTTCACGAGCAAGAGCAATAATGGAAACTAATGCATTTTTCAGTCCAAAAAGCCTGCTTTGGAAAATGCTCTGTATGGATTGGCCTTAAGATGCTCAAAGTGCATTGAAATGTCAGACCTTTTAGGAGACGTGAGGCCTACGGGCTACACTTTGCAATCGAACTTATTTGATTTAAATTTAACTGAGGCTCTCTAAAGCATAAGTGGAGTCATTAGCTGTGTTTCCATCAACCTATTTTTATGCGCATTTTGAATTATCGCATGAGAAAGGTTTGATGGAAATGGCAAAGTTTGAAAAAACTTCACCATAAGGTTTTTACTCCTGCTTTTCACGTGTTTTTTTAAATAAGTTCCAACGTAGCAAACATGATTGTTTCGGCTCTTCGTCTCCTTATCGTGCCTTATAATACTTGCATGATCATTCCACACAGATCTGATATAACCTTCATTAAATTAATAGATGAAACAAACAGAATTTTCATATTTCCATCCTGTTTTCTCTCGCTCTTTTATCCACACCATCTTGTCGCATCCTCTACTTCTGCTTTTCCGACTGGAGAATTGGTAGTAGATGGAAACAAGCATTAATTCACATTTTCTTTAGCTGATTTACTCAAAATTGGATGGAAACAAACTATTGCATATAAGAAAGCAGCCAATCATGCCATTCATGCTTGCTCAGTTGGTAACAGTTGGCCTGTAACTTATCCACAACACCTTCGGCACTCAGTGATGCTATGCTGAAAACGATGTAAAAAAGGTCTTCAAATGCTCAATCTGTCAAGTTTCACCAGTTCTGGTCGGTTTGGCGCCACCCATGGTTCAGAACAGATTAAAACAGAGTTCTCCACGTCTATTTCATGAGACAGGTGTGTAGGAGTGGGATGAGTAGATCAAAAAGTTGCAAAAAGATAAATTGACTTGCAGCCGACATCTGTGGTTACCATGGTAACAGCAAACACTTGTTGAGCTGCTTCTTTGTCAGAAATACAACAGGGGAGCAGCTGGTGTATCTGATTACAGTGTAGCCAAACAATCATATGAAGTCAGTCAGTAATAATTACAGATTTTATTTTATTCTTTTCCACATCAACAGCACAGTCAGTTTGGTTGCCTTGCTTCCATTTCTCCCTCGCAAATGTTAAACATGGGCCACTGACAAAAAAACGCCAAACGAAAATGAACGATTGCAGTCAGTGCTAACCGCAACAAATCCATTGGGCTTCCTGTGGATTCTTCACAATAAAAGCCACCCCCTTTTTTTGCCAGTTGATTGGTTGAGTAAAGCTCTGACATGGGGTAAAGAGAGTGAACAGTAAACAGTGAGGCTGATATGTTGCATCACTTCCTGTGAGTCCTGCATGCTTAGGAAGGCAATCTGAATCTGCGGGAATGGCGGACCCCACTAAACATCTACATAGAGAGATAATTACTGAATGTTAATACATTGAATGGCTATTGCTGTAATACTGCAGACCATAACTAGTATTAAAGGTGGGGTATGATTGCCTAACAATGTTGAAATATCAAGTGTATGAATGAAGGAACAAATGGGTGTAGTTTAAGATGGTGGGCATGGAGATGGAATATTATGGCAAGTTGTGAAAGAATCCATTCTGAAGGGTCAGAACTATAATGCGTGCAATAGACGTACAGCACAGATCCATGAAAGATCAAATGAAGACCGGGCCCAACAGTCCAGTAGCCTCCAAAGCGCATAGACTCTCATACTGTTACAGGTCAAGAGGTCAAATCTGGATGTGAAGTAAAGTAGATCCAACAGTTCCAACGCACACAGCCAGAACTACTCCCCGTGTCTCATTATCGCAGTTGCCCGCTTTGTCCTACTCACCACTTCTCTCCACCTCTCTTTATCCGTCTTTCTCTCTGAATCTCTCTTTTTCCTTTTACAGGTCTTTTTTCCCCATCCTCTTTGTCTGTCCCTCGCCCTCCCTTTTATTGAGTCCTCTTTTTGTCTTTGATGCTCCCCGTCTTTCTGTCCTACACTTTCTCTCTTGTTACTCCTCCTCTCTTTCTTTGTCAGTTTTTTTTATACAGTCTCTCTCTTTCCTGCCGTACCTTACTTCCAAACACATGATATAGCGTGCTGCTGCAGGTTTGTCTGAATGCACTTACATTTTGTATTTATATTACCCAGTAATAGAGGACACATATATAAGACTATAAGATAGCTGGCTGGAGGTTAAAAGAGGGTTTCTACAGTTGTAGCCTTCCACTGTGGCAGGAGGAGACAAATTTGGCTGCTGGCCATGCAGACTTTTATCTTTCCTCCACAGAAAAGGAAGCGTTTCATTATCAGGCAGGGTCACGTCACCTGGAAAAGTTTTTTTTCCAAACTTTGAAAGTATAAAATGTTCACTTTATCTGTCACGTGTGCAGAAGAAAGGTATTTCTGTGTCTTTGTCTCGGCCGCCGCAGATGTTTCTTTCCGGGGATTTTATGAAGTCTTTTGATTTCAGCTTTGCTCTCGTGTTTTTTTAACCTCTGTTTCTCTGACACACCCTATCACCCTGCATCTGTCACTCCCTCCTCGCTGTTTATCACTTTTTCGGTCTACTCTCTGTGCCCTCAATATTCTTGCGTCCTCTCATTTTCTCTCCCCCTCACCCGTCCGTCCGCTGGGAAAATTGACCTCATAAAAAATGAAAAGGATTATTTAAGAGAAATAGCAGCGTAATGAAAACCTATTATTGTATCCCATGGTGCACCGCCTGTGGCGGCTGCTGCTGGCCGACCGCAATCCTGTTTAGTTAGATTAGGTGGTGGTGGGTTGGGGTGTCTTCTTGTTTTCTTTTCCCTCCCTTTATTATTTCTCTCATTGTCTCACCTCTATCTGTTGTCATTTTCTCTTCCAATCCCAATATCCCCCTTTCTTCTGGTTTTCTTGTTTCTTTTTCATTTCCTCTTTCAGTCCGTCTCATTTTGTCCCTCACTCGTCCTCCACTGTCTGATCCTTCTGCAGGGAGTCATGTGCCAGCACCGGAAGAAACCATTATAACCATTTCCAAAGCTGCTCCGTATTCCCAGAACATTACAAGCTATTGACTGTGTGATTGAGTCTGTTTTTTTGTGTTCTAGTGGCTGACGAGAGCAACATGGGATCCCTGGTCTGGCAGAGGACTGGTGAGTGTTTGATATAATCTAAACACACATGCTCTCTGAGAAAAACACTCCTCCTTTGTTCTTGACCCACCAATCTCTCTCCCTTGTCGCCTCGCACGGTGTAACAGTTGAGTCCATCCGCACACACGCATAAACTAACCTTCTGTGTGAAGATTCTCATTTTCTTTTTCTCATCCCAAACATTTCCTTATTCAACGCTCTCCATTGCCTTCCCCTCCCTTTCCCTCCCCGGCTGACAAAGTTGAGTTGTGAAGCACTTAGTGTCTGAGCTCTCGCTGCTTTATGGCCGTCCAGGTCAGCAGGCCCACAGTGCTCAATCCTCACCCGGCTGACAGCAGCCGCATTGCATTACAATGGCTCCTGCCTCAGTTATTTGTCCGCACTCAGTTCCGCCTCGTTTTATTTGAGGAAAGTCTGGTTAAAGATAGAATATAAAGTCAGTTTCCCTTTTACTGACTGACATTACACAGTAGTGGTTCGAACTATATCTAGCTCGCAGTAATTTACCTTTCTGACTGCAGAAACAGCTGTTCATGTGGAATTACCCCTGACTAAAGCCCCTTTCAGGCATGTACCTTGTTATGCAAAGCTGATGCCAGTTTAACACGTCAGTCTCATGTCCCGAGTCACTTTTACATAAAAGTCCTGACGGCAATCTGAGTAGGTCATCACATCTTCGTAAAACTTGTAACACCGAACAAGTGTGAACTACATGCCATAAGGAAATGACAGACAGATTAGATCCAAGAGCACCGTGAGAAAGTTATCACTTTATTATCACCTGTAATGCACAAAGAAAAGAAAAGAAGCTAAATAAACCACAAAACACAGTGAATTTAAGTGAGATTCTTCATGTCAGATCATTCTATGAAACCCTCATGGTGCTACTGGAGCAGAACCACAATAATAATCATCAATATCCGGCTTCACATACATGTGAGCACACAGGAATTAAATAAGAATTCCATGCTTGTCAGACATGTTCAAACACGCAGCAGAATGTAATATCTAATAATATTAGATGATGAAATTGATGATTAGAGGATTCATCCCTTTGTTTCACCGCTGTTCTCCAGCATTGCTCCCTTTTGTGCGCCAGGGGCAAAATATCGTGCAAGAATTGGGGCTCTTTCTGTAAAATTCCTGCCTGAATAAAGCTGTATGGAATATTTTTTTGGTTTAAAATAAGTGCTGAACAACAGCTCTACATTCTGACAGCCATCACTGATATAGTGTTCAGTCAGTAACGTGGGTATCCCAGACCCTCTACATTTTACACATTTTCTGCCATCCGTTCCCATTTTATCCAATAGACCTTTTTCACAGCAGCCATTTTGACATGAAATAGTAGGGTAAACACAGGCACCAATGCTACAGATCAAACCTTGTTAGGGTGCTACACTAAATGGAACAGAGCCTTAATTCATATCATAACACCTGTTTTTACCCTACTGTTTCATGTCAAAATGGCAGCTGTAAAAAAAAGTCTGTCGGGACCCAAAGCAGCCATATTTGACGACCTGGAAAAGAGACTCAACAACCAACTATATTCTGCAGAATCACGTACTGCACCTATAACAGATAAATAAACAACAATGTTTATATATTCTATGTCTGAATTGGCTGATTGGCAGTATGTTTTTTTTTTTTTTTTTTTTTTTTTTTTTACTAATGCTGAGAAAAAATGTGCTTTAGCAAAAAAAAAAATTAGACAGAAATGTAACCAAGCACTGCTGACAACATCTTAAAGATAAAGACAGGAAACACTGGTTGCAAAGTTATTGGCTTGTACACTGCAGTTCCAGGGCTGAGTGCTGAACGCAGGGACAGTTTGTGCTGTGATAGGGCAGCAGTGAATTTCCACTGAGTCAGATATAGCTGCTCCAGCACCGGCTTGAATACTGTATGTGCTTGTTCTGGGCATCTCCAGCATGAATATAAATCAGAGTGTTGCTGACAGAGAAGCGCACATGCTCAGTTGACCGTCTCGAAGCTGGGCTGCACAAGTCATGATTTTAATTGTGGAGTTGAGCAATGTAGATACACCGCATCTCATTTTAATATGGCTACAGGGCACATATAAGGGAAGAATCAAGAGCAGCAGTTTAGTTCTGATGCTGGGAGACAGGCCTTTCCGCTTGTGTGTCTCCGTTACACACACACACACACACACACACACACACACACACACACACACACACACACACACACACACACACGTACACCGATCTCCTAAATCCACCTGCAATACCAACTAAGCCTGTTGCCGGTGGAATACAAATGGACCCGAGCACCGCTGCTGACCTCAAATCCCCCACACTCAGCATTCCCACAAGTGGCTTTCGCCTCCGCCCTCCTCTTCTCCCTGATACCCCCACTCCCCCCTCCTCCTACTCCTCCCCTCTCCTCTCCCGCTATGATTTTCCTGGAATTTCTGATCAGCGCCCATAACCCTTATGGCCCATGATAAATAAAGCGATCCATTTCTCCGCCGCAGCATTCCCCTTTCTTCTCCGTGTTTTTCTTTTTTCATCCCCCCTCCCCGTTGACGTCTTGGCTAATGCGTATTGACAGGGCTTTTGCGTGTTTTTCATTTTTTGCTGACGCGGGGTATTTGCCTAGCTTCCTGTGCTATACCCGCCCCCCCTCTCCCATCCCACCCCTCATCCCACCCTCCTTCCTAAATGGCCTCAGTGTTTCTTTATGGGCTTTGACATATTTCATTAGGCGGATGGTCTTAAGAGGCCTGCCTGGCTTCTTTAATCTGGCTAAAACCCTTTTTCTCTCTGGCTAGAGCCGCTGCGAGGAGGCTTCACTCCTCTAGCTCTCTCTCTCTCTCTCTCGTCTCTCGCTCCATCCTTCTCCTCTGTCACTTACTCACGCTGTCCCACTCTCCTTCCCTCTCCCTCTCCCTCTCTCTCTCTCTCTCTCTCTCTCTCTCTCTCTCTCTCTCTCTCTCTCTCTCTCTTGATTCTCCAGTCTTGGGAGTCTCCATCTTCAATAGAGCTTTTAGGGGTTTTTTTTCTTTCTTTTTTCCGCTTTCATCTTCGCCACCACTCTCGTTCTTTCCCGCTTCCTCCCAATCGCTTCTCTCTTGATTATTCTCTGTCTCCTGCTCTTTGTCGCCAGGCTCATCCCCATTTTTAGTATCCGCTCAATCCCGGACCTTCATCTCTCTTTCTTCTTCTCTCTCCCTCCTTCTCTCCTACATCCGATTCTCTCTTTATGATCACTTTTTTTCTCTTTCTCTCACCAGGCTGATCCTTTTTTATTCTCTCTCTCTCTCTCTCTCTCTCTCTCTCTCTCTCTCTCTCTCTCTCTCTCTCTCTCTCTGTGTTATCCTCAGTCCTCTGTCTCTCTCTATCTCCCTCTCTCTCTGTCCCTCCATCTCCCTCCATCCTCTGCAGCTGTATCTGTTCCAGTCTTATGTGATTATGGTGAACATGCTCCTGTCTCTGAGTTTCTCTGCACAGAGTCAGACCCAGCCCAGCATCTCCTAGTGCCTCATTGTGTGTGTGTGTGTGTGTGTGTGCGTGTGTGTGTGTGTGAGACGCGTGCGTGCGTGTGCGTGCGTGTAAACACCTCACACACAGCCAGAAGAGTAATGGACAGATATCCTTACATTCATCCCTCCATTTCTCTCCCTTAGAGCCTAACATCTCCCTTGGCAGCAGGCTGCCCTCTTACAACACACCTGGGAGCTCATCCAACACACACACACATTATACGCACACACGCACTGGGCCTGTGCAGAAGGTTCTACTGCAATACTGCATCTCAGCCTCATGCACATCTACTGTTTGGTTGTGTTGTCATCTGCTTTTGCTGCACTTTCTATTCGTTTAGATTTTTCAGTCTTTCGTATGTTTCTTTGCGTGTGTGTTTTCTGATGATCATTTGAAGATGTGTGTGTGGACTCATCCGTTGTTGTTGTCTGACGGTTTAGTGCCATCTAGCTAACAGCTAACCCTGCAGCACAGCCACCGGTGCCATCGCTCTGTGCGCCCATTAGTCCCTGTTGTTTCTTCTCCTCACAATAAGACTCGAAATCCAGCCGGCACGCTGCCAGCGCCGAAGCCTCTGCTTTGTGTTCACGCTTTTTGTTTGGGTGCTGTGTAGCTCTGCCTCTCGCTGTCATTCGCTCCTTAACTCGCTCCCATCTCTCTCTCTCTCTTTCCCCTTCCTCTCCCTCCTTTCTTTGCATCCGGCATGTGGTTGTTGATTTAAGTTGAAAGTCACCATTGAATTGATTCATCATTCCGTGACCATCTGTGTGGGTGTTTTTTTTTTATGTATCTCTATTCTTATAAGGGATGATTCTGCTTATATGGATAAAGGGATGAATGAACTTTATTGGTTAAGTTAAGAATTAAATCAGATGTGGAGTGTTGGGAACGACTATGTGTCATTTTATCCAATGTAGCTTCTCATATAGGCTTTTTCCACCAACAAGGAACCAGCTCCGATCCGGTTCAAGCACCTAGTTTTAAACGTTCCTGAGCTTTTTGACAAAGAAATTGGGTTGGGTTGGGTCCCTGTTATATTGCCACTGGTCTCAGGTCTGTGTGTCAATGCATGTAATATCTTTGTGGATCCAAGTGGAGTTACTATCAGCACAATGGAGGAAGGAGAAAAATGTCTTCATTTATTTTTTGAGTATATTTTTTAGCCTTTATCTGATAGCTGGGGGCGAGCAGGTGTGTACTGTGAGGTGCTACTCTTTCTGGCTGTGGCTGCTCATTAATTGGCCGAGCATCACGCTGCTGCCAGTGTTGGTGTCCTCTCAGTTTGAGTTTGTTCGGGTCATGCGCTTTTCGGATCCGGTCTAATTATCCTCGGTTCTAATAGGGATGGGTCGGACTTTCCTTGTAGCTCTAAAAAGAACCATCAGTTTCAGACCAGGTCCAAAATTCTTTGCCTTGACATCCACACTATGCTTCATAACCTTGTCGTACAGGTTGTGAAATGCTGGAAGCAACAATTTGTCGGGGTTCAGCCTGTAGACTTACACATCGCTCAGCTGAGTTACGGCACAACCATAGTGACCGACTTGAAAGACATTAATGTCATGCATTCTGATTCCTGCATTAAAGTTAGGTGGATGGTGTAGTGGTCAGTGGAGGCCTTCACAAGCATAGCATTATGCAGGTATATGTGTGTGCCTGAATATAGGCACTCAGTTCTCTCTCAATGCGGAGGCACTTTTATCCACCGCGCGTTTACAAATGGCATATGTCCCACTGCACACAGTTCGCTCCAACCCTCATCCATACTCTGCCAACCTCCCGCGCTGCTGTAATCCAGTAGAGGTAAGCAGTAATTATGAAATGGCCTTTTAAGTCTCCTCCAGTTATTAAAGCCATTCATCTAGTCGGAGGCTGAATACATACGGCCCATATGTCCCCATTCTCTCATACATCTAAACAGCTAAACCCAATTACTGCCAGCGTAGCGCCTCCATCCAGCTTTAGCCTCTGCCTCTGATATAGCTGAGTGCATTCAAGTAGGGATGGAGGGATGCTTAAGGATTGGACAGGTCTTTAATTGGAGTGGAGTTTTGATTGGCCATAACATGAATTGGATTTGCTTTTACTGGCTATACAGTTGTCTGAAGTGATTCGGTTTGATGTGAGGTTTGTCATATGATTGGAAAATAGTTAGCATATGGAGACAGAGCATTAATGACATTCGGTCCCCCCACTGCAATAGCCTATATTTTTCTTATTGTCAACAACATGGAGACATATTCCTTTATTACCTTACCATGGGCACTGTAGTGTAATGTGTATTAATCCAGTGGTGAAAATAGTCCCTATTAAATGCACTGTTTTAGTATATGTTCTGTTTTAGAAAATTACTTACTTTATTAAAAAACAAAACTACACATTTGTGATCTATTCTTGAAGATCTCCATCAGGCAGTGTCATGGCGAGCTGAGAGGAAGTGGGAAAGTGTTGAGAGACATGGCATGAGTTCTTTTTAGTCAAGTAGAAAAATATAGGATACTGTCAGACATATGCTTCATGCCACTCATGCTCTTTACTTATTAGACCTTTCACATGCCATCATAGGTTTGCTCTAATAAATGTTTGAAAGCCTGTATCCAGCACTTTCAATCTAAGGTGAAGCAATGAAGATTCATGAGAGACCTTCTGTCCATTTCTTTGTGTAGTTTAAAGAACTTAAATCCATTCATGAACCTTTATTGAGATGGGATTGTTCACGTGTATTGTAATTAAAGATTTGTAAGGCTCCTATTGAATTAGATAACTTTTATTGAAACATAGGAGCGGGCTTGTAACGGCACATTTAATGCTTTTGTTGGATTAAATTCTATAACCTTTATTGAGAAGGGTGACACTGAGAGCAGGCTTTTTTTTTTTTTTTTTTTACAGGTGTGTAGTGTGTATGTGTCATGTGCTTTTATAGAAGAGCGCAGGTCGGGGCCTGTTTTAATGGTCTCCAGAAAAACAGCTCCGGGCTTTATTGGCCGGCCCTGAGATTGGATGCTAGATGGGAAAGTGTGTGCGTGGATCTGCGTCTTTCATGTGTGTTTCTGTGAATGTGTGTGTCTGTGTGTGTCTGTGTGTGTCTCTGTGTGTGTCTGTGTGTGTTGTGTGTGTGTGTGTGTGTGTGTGTGTGTGTGTGTGTGTGTGTGTGTGTGTGTGTGTGCATCCTTGCGGTTGCGTGTGCTCTGATTTAAGAACTATGACCAGGAGCAACAAGCCCCTCTTCACTGTTGGCTAAAGTGTCTCCTTGGCAACTCACTGTCACCCACTCACACACACACACACGCACACACACACACCTTCTCACCACCCCCCAGCGGTTTTTATGGAGGGGGCACTTTCTTGTAACCGTGGCAACCTTTCAACCAGACTGCTGCAAAGCTGCTGGCTGTGGAGCACATTGTAGTCCAGTTGATAGGTAAGTGTTAAGACCCTGCTGAGACACTGTGGGAGGGTTCAGCAGTGTGCCAGGGTTTATGTAGGGGATGTGTGTACAAGTGTGTGCGTGTTTCAGCCTGTTTGTATGTTGTGACTGGAACAACGATGTCATATTTAATATAAATGAGACAATATCGTGTTTTAATAGTTTGCTTTTAACCACCCAGTTGAGTGAATAGTGTAATTGGTAAGACAGGGTGGCAGGGCTCAGCAGTGTGTGTTTGTGTGCAGTAGCCTGAGTGGTGTATTACGTTTGTACTGCCTGTATGGCAAAACCTGTAATTTGGAAATTTTCTAGTTCATTTGTTAGTGTGTTCATTGGGTGAAATAATTGTTGTGTGGAGACAACTTTTATTCAGTTTGCACCAGATGTAGGAAAACAGACATTTTGGAAGGGAGACTGCAATTATACTTTTTTAAATAGTCACAAAATATCTTTATTGATGATGTTTGGACCCTGAGAATGAGTTGCATCAGTATGCCTCAGTCACAGGATGCAGGCGCACCACAGTCACTTTTAAGGTACAAAGCAGCATCGTGGAGTTAGTCCTTGCAGGGCCTGTCAGCGCGGCGAAGACCCCACGGCTACAATCCAGGCAAACACTTGACTGCTGTCTCCTCAGTGCAAACACGACAGCAGTCAACCTTTGCTGAAGTCACTGTACACTTATCACGTATGTGGATTAAGGCATATACACATTTACAAGTATGCAAGCAGTGTGTGGAAAGCAAGCACCATTTATCGGCGGGTTCTTTGTTTTCAGCAACATTTTTTTGGCATCAAAGATGTTCTTACACCCCGCATTTCTCAGAAGTGGCTTGTCTGTCAAAAGCTGAACAACTATTGTTTCATTGTTAGTATTTTCCTCGACTGTTAATTAGTCTTGTTGAAAATTTGATGATACAATATAGTAGCTTTATGTTATTGTCATCGGTTTTAATTACTGTATGTCAACTTTCATATATTTTCATGTTTCATGTCATGTTTGGTTGGGAGAATTGCTCTAAATAGTATGATACCCAACAGTCTGGAGTCCTGTTTCATTCAAACATTGGAGACACAATGCTGAATGTGATTGATTGTGAGATGAACCTTGATAAAGCATGCTAGTGCTCTTGGTTCTACTTGATGCAAATGTCCTCTAGCGACAACCAACGGTGCTTGTTTTGATTCCCTCGTGAAAAAGAAGCACAGAATTGTTTTCTTCTCCACTCAGCTACGCAAAAGAACTTCAAATAGAACGGAGGGAAAAGCTGATTGTCATGGCCAACGACTTCCCAATTCTCTACAATATAAGTCAAACAAGCTGCTGGGACTTTGAATAAGAATGATGAATTGAACTACCTTGCCGTACAGGAGAAAAATAGCTGCAGAGCTGAGTATGTAAGTTAGAAGAGGCAAATTATGAGGCATCAGCTGCCGTTGCTGGGGAAAAGAACCTGGTTAGAGGTGTAGGGAATTTATTTTTGAAATTTGGGATCAAAAGACCACACAATGGTGCCTGAATACATCAAATATTCACCTATAATCCAAAAGTGAACTGGTCATCTTTAGCTTCACCCAACAGATTTCTAAGCCCGGTAATTGGATGGTTCTCACTGAAAGGCACCATGGGAGTTGGACCCAACTTTTCTCCTCTTTTAGTTGATATAAAAACTCCCTTTTTTTTATGTTTGATGATTCAACTGAGTTTTATGTCCGTCCAAGTCTTTGAAGTGCTCCAACTGCCGTCACCAAACATTGTCTTTGCAGAAAATGCTACTCCCGGAAAAAAAAAAAAACTCCTCCCAGTGCGCCCCTCACCAGCGGAGCGAGATATAAAGCATCAAAAAGCGGAAAGTGAAGACGTGACATTATCGCTTCATCTTGGACGGAGGAGTGTTACAGCTGTGAAGGGCATCGCCATCGTCCTGGCCTGTTTGGCTGTTAGGCTGTTTGTCAAATATGTGCACCAGCTTGTATCAGTGGCAATCAGGCAGACACGATGCGAACGGATCCGCAAGAGCATCTGCTGGCACAGCGGGCAGCGATATGTGATAAACGCTGATTTCACCCTCCATTGGATCGAGCTGGCGATGATAGCCACCTCTCCCCCGCTCATCCATCCTATTAAACCCTCATTATTCATTTACCTCCAGCCTCAACCGCCTGACATGCATGGAATGAGTGCACTCACAGTCCCACACAAACCCACACAAACACACAGTAAAAAAGTGAATTGTGCTCATATTTATTCCCCTATTTCATCTAAGGCGGTCAAGGACACACACCGCTATCTCATACAGGCAGTATCATGAGTTTCATTTTTTATTTTTTTTTCTTGGACCAAAATTCTCACATTTTTTTAGTATACACACACACACACACACGTGCCCACGCACTCAGACACACACAGTTTCTCTGTGTATAGTACAGCAGTGCGCTGGCAAGGAGCTTAATTCTATCAGGCTGCGAGCTGGACAGCCGTAATTACATTTGTGACACAAATCCTGCCTCTCAAATTGAGCGTTTTATTCCTGAGCGCTCCCCCCTCTCTATTTATAACCCCTTATTCCCCATAAATCCCACTTCCTCACAGAAAGTCAATTTAGGACTTAAAAGGCAGCAACGCTCCGCTTACTTTCTCTCTCCCCCCCCCTCCTTAGACTCTATCGCCGCTTCAGTTTCACTTCCCCTTTTCCTCCGCTCTACTTGGGAGCTTTGAAGCCTCTGAAATGACAAAAAAAAAGAGAGAGAGAGTCTTAAGCAGTGAGTGCCATGATGCGAGAAAGTCATCCCTACAGGAAAGTTTCAGAAAGGAAAAAAAACGCTGCTTGCAACCTGTCTGTAACTTCTTTGAAGAGTGCTTGTCACTGTTTCATTGTCATATACAACCGGGGTGGGTTGCTGTGTAGACTACTTGCTTTCCTGTGTTGAAAAGGTTTCTCCTCCACCCAGCTCATGGTCACCTGTCCTTCAATTTCTCACACCGCGAAGGGCGCTTTCCACTTTGCCACTTTTTCTCCTTTGGCTCACTTTTTCCGTTTCTTTTTCCCTTACAGCTCTGCTTTCCTCCAAATCTCTTCTTTCCCCGGTGCCTCCTCCCCTGCTCTCCGATCCCCTGCTGAATCAGCTGTGGCCTTCATCGCTTTCCTGCTCCTCCGTCTCCCCTTTCTTCCTCTCTTGACTTGGAGGCCATACCCGAGTACAGTATGATGGCAGTTCATTTATTCCGCCTCTCTTTTGCTTATGCATGAGCCTGTCAGTTCCCATACTGCTGCTCCTCACCTGTCCCTGTACTACTCCACCTCATTCATCGTTTCTTCTCCCCCCTTTATGTCGCTCCTATAGGACTCTGACTTTCTCCCAATCTCTGTCAAGGCTGTTTTTCACCCTCTCTCTCTCTTTCTCTCCATTTCATAGCTTTATATTTCTGGGGGTTTTGAGCTTCATTCCAAAAAAGCCATATCCATTAGGGAGAAAGTGTGTGAGTTGATGCTGATTGCTCAGGTGATCTCATACTGTGTTGTCAATACAAAGTTTGAAAGGCTGACTCAGTCTACATCTAACTCTTTTAGAATGTCAAGACTAATATGTTCTTTATGAATATAGATACAAATATAATCAAATAATGTGTATTTTGTATGCATTAAAATATGTATTAATTGATTACAACTGTTAACTAAAAGTCCCTAAATTGTTTTCTATAATTTTTAGTCCTGCAAAGCTTGACCCCATGCTCCAAAATCTGTGTTGTGTTTGCTCATTTCTAGTTTAAGAGCTTTTATTTGCAGTATTCAGTGCCATTTCCCCCCATATGTTTATTGATTTCAAAGCATACAAACAGTAACAAGAAGTAATTACATCAAATGCAGCGACTAATACAATCAAAGACCAAACAGAATGCGAGACCCAAAGAGGAGGAGGAAGAACAGCAAAAAGGAGGCTACAAAGGCACTGTGAGTCAGGCTCAGTCGTATTGTTTAGTGAGACACAAAAACCTACAAGTCATTAGTATTCTCTTCTAGGTGTGACTCTGTATTCAGAGGGTACCACAAGGGAACTGTGTCAGGTATGGTTAGAAAATTGCTATATCAAACCACAATAACAAGCCATCCTCCGCTAACACATAGAAAACCAAAATAAAAACCCAATTTATAACATTATATGAACATATACATTACTTTTAAATAATGTATTTATGTGTAAAATGTCTAATGAATTACTCACCCAGTAGCAGGAGTAAGAAAGTAAATACAACCCTGGAGTTCATACTCATAGAGGGCTTTTTTCTCATCTCCCAGTTTCTCCAATGATCTGGCTTAAATGTTTTGTATGTGATTAGCCAACTCAGTCTTTGTACATCTGCAAAATGTCACATTTAAAAAAAACAAAGTGCCAGTTCTAACATTAAAACAGAATAGTTGACCCATAAGGCTCTGAGAGGGGCGTGCAGGAGATTTTCATTTAATCGCAATCAGGCGTCTAGCAAGCAAGGTCAGAGAAGCAGTAACATCTAATTTCAAAGCTGTGTTGGAGGAGTGACTCCAAATATTGCAATGAGAGCGTGGAGCTCGAGCCGAGCCTCATAAATATTTGAAGAGTGTTTTGAAATGATCTCTCTAATAGTTTTTAAGAGATGGGAATGACTAAAAACATGTGCGAAAGATTTCTCAGAGAATGATTACTCAAGTTTATTGAGCCAGATATCACAAATTTGCCTCAAGGGGCTTTACAATCTGTACAGCATATGACACCTTCTGTAAGATATATATACATTTTGGACAGCTTGATCTGGTCCAGCAGACACAATGCAAACTTTACACTGGATAAGGTCTTATCTGGCACAAATGGATAAAATATGGACTTACTCCAGTGCACCCTCCCGTAACTCATCCAATATTTCTCTCCCCAGCTCTTTCTTACTCTCCTGAAATTCTTTTATGAACTAATCCTAACCTCTGTTCAATCTCAGGGAGCATTAGGATTTGAGAAAGTTTATTGCAGATGCCCTTTAAATAAGGAAATATTACGCTAGGAGATGAGTACTGCTTTTAATGTTTTGTAAGCAGTGGGTTTTGCTAAAAGCCTATGATCTCAATCCCCAGAGTCACTTTAAAACTTAAAATCATTCTGTCTCATTCTATCAGTGGCAGCATATCTCATTTTGGAGCGAAATTCACTCCTCCTCCATCAGCTGGGCTTCTTTTATCTCCCCTGCCCTCCCTCTCATCCTCCGTTTAACATCCATCCACCTCGTCACTCACAGGCCCTCCCACCCTCTCCTGTCTCTTTTGTCTATCAGAGCCTTCAGCCGGCGGAGCGCTGGGCCCGACCCTGGGCCTCTGGAAGTCCAGCTCCCTGGAGAGTCTCCAGACGGCTGTGTCGGAGGCCAAGCAGAGTCGCGTCCAAGCCCAGGTGCCGTTTCACCGCCCGCGGCCGCACATGGTCCGTGGTCGGGGATGCAACCAGAGTTTCCGCACCGCCATCGACAAATCCTACGATGGACCTTCTGAAGATGGTAAGGCTTCTCCCTCGCATTTTAAAAACAGGAATACTGGTTTAGACAGTTTTAGAAGAAATGTGAAATTGTGAACTTGTAGAAGCCAAAAGGAAGAGACAGAGCTGTCCCTTTTAATGTATGACTGTCACTGTGCTCTAATATAGGATTCTTTCCTAGACATTGTATCCATTTTAAATGAGACACTACACTGCCAATGCACATCCCTTAGGCTATAACACACTGGCACTCAAGAAGAGCCAGAGGCCTGCCAAGGGACAGTGCTTAGCCTAAGTACCTTAATGAAATGCTACATGATTCTATCCACTCAGCATTTTAGGAGGAGCAACTTTCTATCTTATAGCAGCATATTTTGAATGCACTACCTTGTGAACCCGCAGACATGTTGGATGTTGAGCGTGTGTGATTACTGAGGAAATGATCCCCAGTGTTTGCTGAAATGAGTGAGTTGACTAACGATGTTTAGAGACATCTGGAGTGTGAAGAATTACCCGTCTACAGTGGCAATGGATGAGAAGTCCGACTTATCACACAATTGTAGGAGTTAAATTTAGCGCAGATTTTTTTCTTTAGCAGGCCGCCCAAATCTGTGTTCTGATACTTTAAATCAAACATTAAACTATTAAATGAAAATCATTTTAACTACAGCTTTTGTTTTCCTTTGGGTTGGCCTTTGCATGTAGGTGAAAATTCAACATAAGCAATTGGATCCGACTGCTGCTAGAAGCTCATCCAGGTGTAGAGACTTGCCTCTGGCTAGCCCCCCTGCACTGGGAGAAAGGCTGACTAATAGAAGACTAACTAGCTCACTGAGCAGATGTCTCAACAGCGCACTGAAACGTACATGCATACCGAATGTAATGATAAATGTAATACATGCTGCTGCATTTTTGAGTATTCCATTTGTCTCTCTGCATACACCACGACCTCTTGCACACCCGTGTCTAACTGCCCGAACCGTTCATTCCTCCTCAGACGACGACCTGTCAGAGCACAGCTCCGGTCACGAAACGCCCGTCAGCAGCTCCTCTCGCCAGGACCTGGACGCAGAGGACGGGAAGAAGAAGAAGAAAACCAAACCGAAGAAGAAGGAGAAAAAGAGCAAAGGGAAGAAGAAAACAGATGATTCTGCCGAGGATCTGGAGAAGAAGACCAAAAAGAAAGGATTTGGCCTCTTAAGGTAGGAGACATCCTTTAATACTTTGACCTCCAAAAATCCTCACATGAGTTTTTTTACTTTAAAGAACAATTTGTTGTTTGCTGGTTAACTTTAAACTTTTTAGCATCAAGGTGGCTCTCTCTGATTGGTTAGCCGATGATAAATTAAGTAAAGCAGCTCCAAAGGCTGCCATGCCAGTGCCTTAATACTCTAAATTGAAAAGGTCACCTACTTAACAAGAAAAATGTGAGCTAAAACAGAGCAGGTAATGAGGCTCGTGGTTCATCACTACTCCAAAACCCAGAGGTCTCTCTGGAGCGTCAACAAAACTGTGATTCCTTTTTGTTTTTGTGTCAAAACTGAAGTGATTTTCAGGGGAGGATCGGTTATTTAACTTTTCTCTTTCGGTGTAGCGCAGGTTCAGGTTGGTTAACCTGGTTTTAGAACACACGTAGACCCACATAAGCTTTTTTGTGGCTGCGAATGAACCAAAATATCAGATGCAATCCTGTAAACGGTAAAACTAGGTTTTATGTAGAAATCGATGGAAATCAGCAGCACCATGCCCTACTTTCCCCTGGTTAGGTTTCAACAAATTACCCACTGAGCACAGCAGGATTATGGGATATAGGATTATTGGATATGAACACAACCTTCCCAGTAATGGAGGGTATCCATTATCTCTCAATCCAAGTAAAGTCCCACGGACACAGTACCAACCCAAACCGCTTGTCACCCCTTTATCAACGCGTCCCCATCGTGATTGTGGCGGTCCAATCCTCCAACAGCAACCCTTATCTATTGGCAGTGACACGGTGTGGTCAGTGTATCACTGCACTTCCAACACTTGAGATTCAATTAGGCTGTGGCGAGAGATAGCGCAGGCTGAGCGTTGGCCTACAGATGGCAGATAAGAATCCAATTGGCCACAGTGTCAAGGGCGGTAATGGAAGAGATGTTCACATGGTTAGGCCGGTGGCGGAGAGTAGGGCAGGGATGAGAAGGGCAAGATGAAGGACACACACACACACACACACACACACACACACACACACACACACACACACACACACACACACACACACACACACACAGAACCAGGGTTGCATACGGGAACACGTGTGTCAGAGAGACTGTAGTTGCGTGCAAACCTAGAGCTAAAATCCACTTCGCCTTAACTCTTGATTTCCCCAGTATGAAAAATGGACTCGTCTTTTTCTTGTGGCATCTTAAATAGTTCCAGTTACTGCAAGCATAAAGCTTCTGCTGTTTCTTTCCAGCAGAAATGGGCAAATATGTAGAGGCTGACACTGCTAGCTGTGTGACAGATTGTGTTTATATGTTTGGAAGGAATTCTCTGCATCTATACTCCACAAGCATAAGTACCTTTTCTCATTTGTCTTTTTATATGTTGGAACTGGAATTTTTGTTTCTCCTCCTTTTTATACTAAGGATTACTTACTTGTACAGTGATCAAAGGAACTTGTCTTTTTGAAGCCCTCCACAGATTGATGAGTCAGTCAAGGAGCCGCCAACTCGAACCTCATGTTGGCAGTCGGAACAACAGATGTTTTTTTTTTTTTATTGCTGTGCCATTGCACAAAGAAACGCAGGATAATAGCACAGCTGGCTACAAAGTTTTACAGGCTTAATTGTGTCTGAAAATGACCTTGTTGGAAAACTAATTGTGTTGGAAATGGGGGGAAAGGGGGCCACACAGGAGAGACACTCCGCTTTAAGATTACAGCAGCAACGCTTAGTATTTTAATCCATTAGTTGCCAACTATTTTGATAACTGATTAATTGTTTTTTTTTTTAAGAACAAATGTCCAGATTCTCTGATTTCAGCTTCTCAAATGTGAATATTTTCTAGTTTCTTTCGTCCTTTGTGACAGTAAACTGAATATCTTTTGGGTTGGGGACAAAACAAGACATTTGAGGAAGTCACCTTGGGCATTTGGGAAACTGATCAACATTTTCTGACAATTTATTGACCAAACAACTAATCAGTTAATTAAGAAAATGATTAAATGATGATGAAATAATTATTAGTTGCAGCCCAACTTAAGATTTTACGACTGAACTTTTTATTCCTTTGACCGTGTGGAGTCTTGCAAGTAAAATTTGAAACCTAATATGTGTGAATATGAAGGAGTTTAAAATGAAGAAGCCCACCAGTCTGGCAAATCAGCTGCAATTTGTAAAACTCTGATTCGGGCACAGCTCTAGTGTCTATCCCAGGCGTCCTTCTCTGCATTTTATGCATATGTGTTTTTGCATGTAGTGGCACGCAGTCACACCCCTCCTCTTTCTCATTGCAGTGTCAGCCTTTTGAATGGGCAACAATAGTCAGAGATGCTCACATCCAGCCCACTGTTCATCCAGACACAGATGCTGAGTGCTTTTCTAACTCAACAATAGAACTGAGCCTTGTAAAAAAAAAAAAAAAAAAGCTTCCATATTGTTGCACCACACTCCAGCCCCCTTTCTTTCTCTGGCCTTTATCTGGCCAGCTTGATCGTTATTGAACTTGAAATATGACTTAATTTGCTGGAGTATTGCGCGGTTCAATCTAATTGCGGCTCTCAAATGTTATTTTACTCCAATGGCAGCATTAGGAAAAGGGCAAATTATAAACATATGACCTCAATTTACCTCCGCAATGAAAGTGTGTGCAACAGCAGCTAGCACAACAAATGTTGGAAGTCAGCCCTGTCCTTTCAGCGGCCATAAATATTTAGTTAAGCTGCGCCAGTATTTGAAGAACAAGTTGTTTTTGGCGGCAGTGCGTTGCGAACAGCTGGCTATAAGGTGACCTTTGGAGATCACATATTTGTTGTGGGAACATTTTTTTTTTTTTTGCTAAATCCATTTGTGATCCTCTTTTGTATGAAGAGTCATTTCGTTTCGTCGTTTCCTACCTCTGCATACAGTATTATCCTACCTCAGCACCAGCATGGAGCGTGTTACATTCTCACCTGCTGCCATAATGAAAGCGCTTCAATTAAAGGTCAAACATTAGGGATGGATGATGTATGGATATAAAAGGTCAAAGGTGACACCCATACCAGTTAGTCCAATTGATATCAAACTTGCTAAACCTATCCAGCAGTCATTACAAATGACTCTAATTAGCCTAATCAAGAGTGTAAATCTGGGTCAGAACTCTGCTCATAATTCAGATGTGACTTTGAGTAGGGCGAGGCAGAATGTGATTTTATAGGTGCTACATTTTAGGATTAGGTGCAAATTTCAGAATTTCAGAAAAACCTCCTCATAAATTTAGATGCAACTACTTTCTGAGCATCCATATTTTAACTATGTGCAAGTGAACAATTGCACAAGAGCCGCTGGTGGTGGGGATTTCTTTTTGGGTAATGATTAGTCAAGTGTTGTTCTCTCTCGCTCTTTTTGCGTCCCTGCTCTGTGAGTGCGATGGCCTTCCGATGCGTCTTCTCCCCCTTTTTTCATCACCAGGCTCTCGAAGCCCCAGTCCGCGTCTCGTCTCCCTGATTGCTAAATAAGCCAAGACAAATGGCGGTGCCCTTCAGACCTTCCTCAGTAGAGGTTGACTGCCTGTCTTGTCTGTATTCAGCAGACAGCAGTGAAATCTTTGCCTGGAACGTAGCCTCGGGGGCCGCGCCACTGACAGACCGCAGAAAGACTAACACTGGAACTCAGGCTGCTCTGCTGTTTTCTCTCAGTGCCGCTGCCACATCCGCACACTCTGTAGAACAAAGAGGATAACCTGGTCAGGGGTTTCAGATGTCTTTATCAAACAAGGATATTTACATTACACTTTCTGACTTTAATAAAACCTTTGCCAACAATATTATTTCATCCAAAAATAAAGGCTCCTTGTGCTCTATACCACAAAGTGATATTTTTACAAGTTTCTCGTCCTCGGGAAGTTGATCTTGGCGTTAATCATGGTGTGTACAGCTTATGCTTCAGCTCATACTTCTTGTTTTTGCGAGGATTAGACATATTATGGCTTGATCCAACGTGACTTAATCAGAAGGTCAGGGTTTGAAGGATACAGCTTGTGACTAACATCCTCTGGTTGTGTCATCGAGCCAGTGTCGCTCCCAGGTGACATCCGACGTGCCGCCAATTGGTGAAGCTGTGTGTATTTGTACGTCCTTTATTACTCCATCTGCTTTCGAGTGTGTGTCACCAATCACCGGGTTTGTCATTGCTCAACTGCCCCCACCAGACCTGCTGGGCACTGACACATCCCGTCTGTCCCAGCGTCCCGTCAGTCACTCAGTCAGTCAGGATCAATGTTTAGCCGTCGCTATCAGCACGCGCCCTGCCGTGACAGCTCAACCAACACCCCTCCGCCAATTTAAGGGACATGAAAGCCGGGGGTTTTGATCCGCTGTTTACAAATCCACATACAACATGATATATCCTCTCCCCCACTCCTCAGTTTGCAGCGCTGGAGAAATCCGACAGGGAAGCAAGCCAATTAGCGCCGTCGGTTCCGCTCTTATCCTATCGCAGAGCAGCAGGATGTGCAGGGTTGAAAGGTAGTCACTGGTGGGCTGTACTCTACAGAACCAAAGCCTTGTTGTCAAACTGGAGGGGCCCATTGCAAGATGATTTCTGATGGATTACTGCTGTTATTGTGCACTCCGCCTCCTCACTCCCTTTCCGTGATCCCTTGCTCCCTTACTCTTAGTTTCATGATGAGCTCCCTCTCCTCTGTTTGTCCTGAAATGTCTTTAATATCTTTCTTCCTAAGCTCACTTTTCCTTTGTGTCCTTCTTAACTTCCTTCTGCTATCTTTCTTGTCATCACTCCAGTCAGCCGTCTGCACTTGAGTGTTTCTTTCCCTATTCATTTCTCTATCTCCTTGAATGAACTATTGATTTAACCAGGCTATATCAGACAAAATGAGCTCCAAAGTCCCGCTTGAATTCACACAAGTTCACGATTTTCTACAATTAAGCGCGCTAATGTGAGCTCTGCAAGTCCCAGAGACCTCCTGCTAATTAAACAAGCACACGGCGCATCGCACCTTGGAATTTAGTCTTTGAGAAGTTTCTGTCGTTTGTGCTCTTTTCATTGTCTGTTCAACCGCTCGTGATACACAAACTACACAGTTATTATTTTCCCTGCATCAGAGAATATCCCTGGAAGAGATCAAACTCGGTAATGGGTGTTTATAACAGTGAATGTGGTGTACTGTAAAAGACTTTGACAGCGCCACAGATTGTGACTTTCAACACATAAGACCTGCAATAACACAAAGAAAGGAAAGGAAAGGAAGGGAGGGAGGAAGGATGGATGTAGACAACTGTTTGATCGTGCCCGGGTTGTCAAAAGTGTTGGTAGGCATACCAAAATCCCTCCGACATGTTTGTGCGGGTGTCTTAGCTGTGACTCTAAGCTGTGATGGGGGTAAATTGGAGGTGCATTACCTAATCCCACCATTGGTTAATGCACTGCAGGTGGATTTCTTTGATCCGCCATCTCATTTAAGGCATTTAAGGGCGGTTAGCTGCAGTGATAGAGTGGAGTCTCCAAGAGAGTATTTATTAATGTTAGTATTCTCTTTTGTAAAATATGCATAAGGCCATACATTTTGCACACGGGACAAACCTATCTCCTGTGGATAAGCATTATCGCTCCCTCTCACTTCAACTCTATTCATCTCTTTATCTTTCCATAAATAATATATACAGCAAACCACAAATCACTTTCTTTGCAACACTTGACATGCATGAAACACACCGCTCTGGCTCGCTAATTAGGGCTGCCTTAAATGCATGTTCCCAGCGAATGCAGACTGTATTCATTCACTTTCACATGCGGAACCTGTTGTACGTGTTGACCAGAGGTTGGAATGATTGAAGTGGAGACGGCAATCATGCAAATCCCGCTGAGGGTTAATATCACATCTCTCATCCGCTGCTGGTTTTAACCTGCAATTAGAGCAACCTAGACCGGGTTATTTACGCGATTGAAGATATACATTAAATTTGCAGTGTGAATCAGTCTGCATATGTTCTTTCTCATACTTTTATTAAAAAACAGTCCCTGTTATTTGAAGCCATTATGACTTGCAAGCTTATCTGCCATTACAATTACTAATGCAGTTTTCTTACCAAAACCCCTCGACCCCCGGAATGTACCGTGACATTAAAATACTGTTAACGACAAGCAGTGAATCACCCCTTATTGAGAGTCCTAAAATGACAGCTGTTTCTTTTTTCTTTTCATAATTCCGATTTGTGCACAATTTGCTCCCTGCAAGACTCCTGCCACCCTAAATACAAAAAGCTGCCAAGTATTTTTCCAGTCGTTGAAAATGAGCTCTCGCACAGCAGAAGTAGCTTCCTGTACCCGCTATTGAGGCACAGTTCTAATTTACAACTTTGCCATGGAGGCAAACAAACACGGGCGCTATCACCGTCGGCAGCCGCCGGAAAAACAAATTAACTTTTTTCCTCCATTTCTACCCTCCATCCGGCACGATGGGCAGCTTTCCTGAAATGATGTGGGTTTATTGGTGTTGATGCGAGCTGTCAGTCAAATATCAGAGGGAAGGGGGAATTGACAGTGGAGATGATGAGGAAATCCTCATGCATATATATCAGCTGATAAAGGGGCAGTCATAACAGGCCTCCGCCTTACCTTCCCGCCCCTGCCTCTCTCTCCCTCTCTGTCGCTCTCGCTCTCTACATCGCTCATGCCATCCCCTTGAAATTCCCCCTCTCTTCTCACACGAAAGCCTTTTATGTTCCTTGTCTTTCATGCCCTGGCTACACCTGCCTCCCTTCCTCTTCTTCAACCACACCGTTTGGCTCAGAGCTCTCTCTTATTTACAGCTCCAGTGTTCAGCGGGGAGGGGGGAGGGCTGAGGCAGGGATGCCGACTCACTCCTCCGCAGTTTGACCGTGAAGTAGCTCCACCGGAGCAGTTGAAGAATTAATTACTTTATTCATAGGCTTCTAAACAGCTTGTTTACCTCCTCCTTCCAGAGTTTCCTAGGAAGTTTTGGAGTTACAAGGTCTATAACTTTTAAATTATTCTTGTTTAGTCTGCCAAATTATCTATCCGTATTTTATCTTCCTTAATGTTTAATACTGATTTACATCCTCTGTTATGTGAGGAGCAATCTTCAGAAAGCTAATCACTCGATAATGTTCTCTAGAGTTTTGCCAGCAACCATTTCACCAGAGTAGCTGTCACATTTCTCAAATGGCAGAGATCTCATTTAGGAATGAAACCCTTCATTTTTATTTCTACCGGTAACGTCTGTGACTCATCCCGCTGAGGAACATGATACCCACATTTGTACAGTGAATTATTGTCCATAAGGTAATTATCAAATGAGGCCATGAGCTGAGACTTCCATTTATGTTGATCAGTTTCACGATCCATCAATTCCTATCGAGTTATGACATTTGGATTGACCCCGAGGGGCGGACGGTTTGAAGTGCAGACACATCCGTATCAGCCAGACAGCTCAGCGGCATTTCGGCAGCCGACTGCCCATCACTCACCGGCCAATTAAAGGTATTCATGTGGCCACAGGAAACAGTCACGACCAATTAGCATTTGATCTTACGTACTCGAGCACACACATACACTCAGAGCACGGGGGCGCCAGGAAGCGATTACACCTCCAATGGATGTTATGTCCTATCCAGTCATCTTCATGCCACGAGTGATGGATGGACTTCCTCTGTCATTTAAGATCCACTAATGTCGCACACATGCAAGAACACACACAGACGCTCCCACTCGCCTTGTGTTTTTCCTTGCCCCTTCACGCATCTCCCACTAAAACACACACAGAGCGTGACCTCCTCTTTCCAGACGGAGAAGGTTAAGTGTTTCTTGTCTGAGGATGTGTGGAGGGCCGGAGGAGCCAAGAGTCTAACCTTTCCCAGTCTGCCAATGGCTCTCATCTGGAGCCACGGTGACCTAGCCTTTTCCCTAGCCTCCAGCTGGGAAAATGTTAAGAATTTAAAAAAAGAAGAAATTAGTTAGTTCACAGAGTTTTTCAGAAGTAAATATACCAACACTCTGCAGCAGTTCAGGGTATCAAAACATTTTTATTTTATTCACTCACATTAAAACCTCTAATCTCACAGGATCCAAATTATCCAACATGAATTCAAATGCATGCATGCACATTCATTCTCCACCCATTAATATGCACTGAGTGTTAAAGGAAAAAGACAAAAAATGCTAATTAAGGCCGTACATTTTGAACACGGATAGCTTTCCACCAGTGCCACTCAGATAGTTTTGGTTTTATTTGCCCAGGTTTTTTTTTTTTTTTTTTTAAGATACGTGCCTCTGGGATTTCTGCTCCTGCCCCAATACAGTGAATGTGGATGAAACTTTATTTGTGGTGCTAGGATCACTGAGAATTGACATTACCCTGTTACACTGAATTATCCACCACCATCACTGTAGCTGCCACCCAGTTCCCGATGCTTGCTTGGACTGTATATACTTTATTTACGCACACAGAGACAACATACAAACAGCCTTCCACCGTGGCATGGTGTGAGAATGAGGGGTGAGGCCCATTGGTATCGTTTAATATTAATGGCTTCCCTGACAGAAGTGGGAAGGGGAAGAGAAAAGACAAGACAAATTGCCGGGGGCGACGGATTTTGTGTGGAATCGCTAAAATATGCCACACATCAGAATGCAAACAATTAAAGGGAAGCCCATATTTCACCAGGCGGCCCCTGGACAGCGCGGCGCTCTGGCAACTCACGCTGTCGGAGAAAAAAAAAAAAACCTCTCCTTCTCCTCTCCCTCCTTTTCTGCAGTACTTTGCTCCTCTCTCTGTTTTCTTCCCTTTCTCTCCCCTTTCATGCCTGTTTTTTCTCTTTCTCAGTACCCTCTCCTTGTCATTTATTGCTTCCATCCCTTGATCTCAGTCTTCCTCTCTTTCACTTTATTCTGCATTTCCCTCCCTATTTTCCCCTTTCTCTTCACCTCTTTCCTCCCCTTTAACTTTCCTGTTGTCTGTCATACATCCCCACATTCCCCTTCTGTTTCTCTCCCTCCTCCTCCCTTCATTTCCTTTCTCTCACCCCCTCTTCCCCCGTCCCTCTCCTTCCTGCCTCATTTTCTTTGTTTCTTCTTCTCATTTACCTACCTGTTCCTGTGTCCTTTCCTGACACCCCTCCTTTTTTTCTCTCATCCCTCCATCCCTCTCTCTTTTGTCTGGCTGAGCCATCGGGGCTCGGGGGACTGGCTAGGCGTTGATTAAGAAAAGATTTTTATGTCTGCTCGCTGTTCCCCTGAGAACAACCTGCTGTGCATTCATACCTGTCGGCCTGCCTCCATCTTGCCTCCTCCAGGTGTTAAATTACAGTCATTTAAAAAGGAAATTAAAATGATTCTTTCCCCTTTTGATCATCATATATTTACTGCAAGGTTGTTTACTGCACAGGCAACACAGTGTTGAAAATCCTCTCATGCAGAGGCCACTTGGGCTCGGTCAGGGGGTTCTTTCTTTTCCTATGAAATTGAGTCAAGAATTAGATATGAAAATAAGAGCTAACGGATGAATCCTCTACTCGCATCTTCCTCCCTACATTATTAATACATCCTAAGTGGAGCTGTTTTAACTCCGATTAGCATCGGGTGGATCTTTCTTAGCTGCAGTTTTCTCTCTGTCTCTCTCTCTCACACACTCTCTCCTTCTTTTTCCACTCCTATCACTGCTAATATCAGCCATTAATGGAAGCTGATTTGGGCCAAATTGCTGGTATGCGGCGCAGGGCATATGGAGAGGAAGTCGGATAAATAAATTTAATTATGCCCGGTGGGGAAAACTGAGGACCTGCTGGCTGTTTTCATTATCGAACAAAGGCGGGGCCTTTTTCCCCCACAAAAAGGCCCTAGATTGGCTGATGGTGCCGTCAGTCCCAACAGGGGTTTTTCAGTGGCCTGGCCTGACCTTGTTGTTGGGTGACAAGCTACTTGTAGCCTGATCCTTAGTTCCACCAGGAAACCACACCAATTTTAAAGAGCGCTTGTTGTCTATTTTTTGCCATGAATGCTATTCTGTTTATTTCAAGCCTGAAATATTTTCCGACTAGTCTCACCGCGAAGCAGCGCCGCGTTGCCAGAACAGGAGAAGGAGGCACCGTGTTACATCACAACTCTCTATAGTGTTAATCTCTCTCTCTCTCTCTCTCTCTCTCTCTCTCTCTCTCTCTCTCTCTCTCTCTCTCTCTCTCTCTCTCTGTGTCTCCCATTTCTCTCTGTGTCTTCCTCCTCAGTTTGTTTCCCTTTCACCCTCCCTCTATCTGTCTCCCTCTTTTCTCTCTTCACTGCAAACTCTACTGAGATATGTGCGCTCCTCTCCAAATACATACAGAGCAATCTAATTACTGCGATAACATTTCTGCTTGGCTGATTAACTGTTCTCCCTGTGCCTCTGAACGCAGCAGCATTGCTTCTATATATTCCTAAGCTCCTTATTCCTCCCCAGCCGAGCTGCACTTTCGCGGGAGCTTTGGCTCACCCATCCTTCTCTCTTCCTTTCTTTCACTTTTTCTTTCTCTCTTTCTTTCTCCGGCTGTTTCTTATTCTTAGCGTCCCTCATTTATTCTCCAAGGCAGATCTATTTAGCCAGCTCGCACGTTTTCTGGCTTGCTCATTTAATTCCCTTTTTCTTACTTACTCATTCTTTTTTCTTTGCAGTCTTTTCTCTTTCACCCACTCTGCTTCTTTTTTACTTCTCTGTCTTGCTCTCATTCATTTTCCAAGGCAAACAGGATATTTGGCCAGTTTTCTCACTTGCTCTGAGCTGTTTGCCGCCTACTTCTTCCCTTAGAACGTATCAAGCCTGTGGCAAGAAAACTCTGTGTTCTGTTTATTAGTCATTCAAGTGTTGAGACCATGTGGCTTGTCCGATCACGTATTTATCACCTTAGATATAGTTAAAAAATCTATTGACTGGCCACAGACTGTGAATGAATATTTGGAGAACCCCCCCCCCTTAAGTCCCAGGAACTTCTTTTCAAGGAACTAAAGCGTTTCTTCACCCCGTTGTTTGCAAAGTACTGTAAGTAGTGATTGCTGTTGATCAGTTCCTGTGCTTTGGGAATCATTATCCCCCGAGCAGGGACTTTTTGGGGGGTAAAATAAAGTCCTTGAAATTGATTTAGACCGTCCAAAAAGCGGTAGAAAATGCGGTTAGAATGATGGCACACTATGTTAAGATCATGGTATCAGAAGCTACATCTCTCTTCAAAACTTCCTGCCGCTGTTGTTTGCTCAGAGTTTGCTGCAGACTTTGCTTTACATACTGCTATTACTCCCAGTATGATTCAGGATCATTTTTTAGACATTACTGATGACATTGAAGGCTCCTTGTGGCCCAATACCTAATTCTTCTAAACTTTTATTCCGTGTGACCCTGTACGTAGCTTGAGATCCTCGACCAGAGGTCCTTTGGCTGTTGTGAGTCTTCGCAGTCAGGCCCTGAGGCACTGAAAATGAACAGTTCGAGGAAGTAAAGGCTGGCTCAGTCATCTTTGAAATCTCTTCTAAAAACACAGTTTATAGCTTGTACACGTTTCCTTTTTGTTTTTCCTTGATTTTACCCAACTCGACCACCGGTTTTATTCTGATCCAGTTAATTACCTTTCATTACTTTGTCTTTACTTTGTACTTTTTCCATTATCTGTTTTCATTCGTGAAGCACTTTGTAACCTGCTTTGTTTAAAGTCATCTACAAATAAATATTCTCATTATTGTGCTTTTCCCCTCCTTTCTTCTCCTCTTATTTAGTTAGCTATCTTCTGTGCTCCATATCTCCTTTCTTCTGCTTTCAAGGTAGACAGGATGCTAAACCCGAGATGAGCCATGCTCTGCTGTGCTGTTGTGTGTGTTTCAGTTTGTGTGGAGCTTTAGCTTGTGTATATTTTTGTGTGTGTATGTGTATGTGTATGTGTATGTGTATGTGTATGTGTGTGTGTGTGTGTGTGTGTGTGTGTGTGTGTGTGTGTGTGTGTGTTTGTTTGTGTTTGTGAGCCTCACCTCAGACACTGTATGGCAAGGTGTTCACAGGTTTCATCAAATCCGCGAGCATGTGAGCTCACACACATAATGTACACGTACACACACGTCAATTAAATCCTTGTCCTGGTCCTGAAAACATGACTTCCTCCACACACACACAGTGCCAGACAGCATTCTCACATCCCTCGTTATGCCTGGCGATAACCAACCACCCACTGACTCCCTGCTGCACCAGATAGGAAAGCTTATTAAGACTACACTCACTCAACTCACACCGCACACCGTCAGAGTTGTTGTCACAATTGCAGAAAACAAAGCTCTGCTAATGCTGAGAACGGGGAGCGAAGACATGATTTCTTGAAAGATTTCTCGAGAAAAGGCCGTCGTGACACTGTTTGGTCTGCAGAGAGACGAAATGTTTTGCTCGTGGCTGCAGAGATCTGATGCGTTCTGGGAGGAAAATGATGTGTAGTAGTTAAGTTTAGTGTAATAGAGTGAGCTCTTTTGCTCTCTCTGGCCCTGCCCCTCCCTCCCTGGAGGGCTAATTGCACAGGTCAGATTGGTGACATCACCGCACTGGCTAGCTCTGATCTCCATGTTACATATAGAGCCTCATTAGAGCACGGCTAACCGAGCGCATGCACGTCGTCCCCCCTCTCCTGTGGTAATGAGAATGACAGTAGCTGTAGTAATTATAGTCAGTCCAGTTTTCTTAACAGCCGCTTGCTTTGCAGCGAGTTTTCAGAGCGACTGGCTGGCTGCTTTTTGTCCAAATCAGGGTGTTGATTTTGCAAATCACAGTAGTTATCATCTATTATGGCTGACTTTGGCTTTTCACTGGAGATTCAGGCAAATGGAGAGATGAATCTAAGAAGCAGATGAACAAATTTGTTTCAAAACAGCTTTCTTAGAAAATGATGATGATAACAAAACTGTAAAATTGTATTTTCTTTCAGCATTTCCTTGTGAATTCATATTATTCTGCATTTTAAAAAGAAGATAAATATACTACTCCCCAATATACTTTATAGTGACAAATGTACTGGCAGGAACTGTCGTTCCCAGTCCAGCATCGTCTCCTCTCAGAACCCGGGGCCTGCAGAGGGGACGCTAAGGCGACGACGGGAGCGTCGGGCTAATGATGACAGCGACACAGTAATAATGGTTCCCAGTAGCTCCAGTGACAGTGGGGAGTGTATTAAATGGGACACCAGAGCAGCCCGACTCACTCGGACCCCCTACTTCTCCCTAATGAGAGTTTGATGGAGTGGTTGTGTAGGTAGATAATGCTAAGTTAATGAGATGTCCTATTCCATGAGACTGTTTGCAGTTCCCCACAGAGTTCCTGTGTGTGTGTCGCCTGCGTTGATGTATATAGCTGTCTACTTGAGTGTGTGTGGCTTCTTACCTGCGTTTGTGTGCAATATAAGGGGTTTCCAGATTGTGAGCGTGTCTGCCTGTCTGAGTTACTTCATTTTGTTTTTTGTAGGTGGGTGTGTGTGTGTGTGTTTGTGTGCCCATATGTGTGCGTACAGTAAAGTTCTGTCGTTTATTCTTTTTCCATCCAGCAGCCATCTGGCACTCAACAGGAAATTAACTGTCAGATTTCTGAAAGAGTGACAGAGCAGAAACTGTCCTAGGAAGGGACGGAATTAATAAACGAAACAAAGAACAGAGAGCAAGTAATACAAAAAGAAGAAAGAAATAGGCAGAGAGAGAGAGAAAGGGAAAGCAATGAGATGTCGTTAACAAACAGTTGGCTCGCCGCAATGGGAGAAGATGGGAGTTTTGGCGATGAAGAAGGGATAAGATAATGGGAGAGGGAGGGGGATAACCACCTCCCTCATGGCAGGTACATGTCTCTAATTGGGATTCCCACTCCCATTCTTCGTCTCCCCCCTTCTTTCTCCTTCCATCTCTTCTCAGACAATGCAGTGAGAAAAAGAGGCTTCCCTAATTAATGCAGATATAATGATGGGTCCAACTGTGGACCTCTGCCCCCTCAGAATGTTGATTAAGGTGCTCTGTGTGTCTGTGTGTGTGTGTGTGTGTGTGTGTCTGAAGGTGGGGCTTATCTCCCAGGCAGCTCAGCTAGATAAACCTGGGATTTTGGATAATCATATATTTATGTGTAATATAATTATATGTCTATTGATGCATACTAAGATTAAAAGTGCTGAAATTCCTTTCATACAATACTGAATTCTATATGCTTATCACTGAGGTAATTGGTAGTCTGCTTTTAGCTCCCGCATAATGTGGGAGTACTTAGAGAATCAAAAAATAGTTCCAAGAAAGAAATGTGCAGAAAAATAACGCTGCGGCAGCGCCCACACTCTTCCTGTGGCAAGTGATCTCTAGGAAGTCAGGTGGAAAGACATTAGCACCGGTGACATCACCTGAAGGAAAAATAAAGATAAAGTGGGGATGTTGCACACGACAGATTTAAACTTCCTAAAATGGCTCAGAGATCAGCGTGAAACTGTGTGGATTCCACACCCCACCAGTGGTGGCTGCGGAGGTCTAGAGGAGCTATGTCAAGTCCTCCCTGGTGATGATGATGATGAAGGTTATTTCTGTTTGGGATTAAAGTTCCCATGAAACAGAGCGCTGTTTGCTTCCTCATATTTATGTAAAAACAGGCAACTAGGGAAGCACTTGTTGTGGATACTAATCGGCGTTTTCAGTAGCCAGTAGTGGCGAGTTTGTGTTACGCCCCTACTGCTGCACAGGTAGCGCTACACCAAACACCAAAATACCTAAAAAATGACTTACTTTGTTGTTGTTGGGCTGAATACTGGCGTAGACATACGCAATAACACCACAAAAATCTATTTTGACCTCATGGGAACGTACCAACTCAGCTCAGGTTAAAGATGAGAGGGGCTGGAGTTAGGTGAGGTGACTCTTACTACTAATAAGAATAATATAGATGTAATTAATTTGTCTGTACACACCCACACAGATTGAGTTGCATCTTGGGAAGTGAAGCATCATGTTTTGGGAGTTTGATCCACGCGGGGGACTTAAAGTTCTTCTACTCAGATTTTGAACTTGTTTGGAACAGCAATATTAAATGATCAGAACATCGGCACTGAAGTCAGTACTGTAGAAAAAACTGTGTGTGTGGACCATGAATGCTCAGGAGCTTTAAATAAAATTCCTTAGTATATAGAACTGCTTGAATGGGACCACAGAGCCTAAACATAGGACATACAAACATAAAGGGACTGTATTAAAAGAAGATCCTTTGATTGGTCACCTCTCTGTGCCTTCTCCACAGCAAAAAGCAAGCAAGGTGCATATCCGCCTTGCTGTTGGCAACGTTAACACACACGAGTAGAAGTGAAGTGGGTTAGATTAGCTAAAAAACAACACTAATTGCTCTGCAGGATGGTGCCAGGCTGCCGTGGCATCCCTGTACAGGTTTCGCGGCGCCGTCCGATGCCGCACGCGCCCGCTCTCGGCCGGGGCCAGCAGGGTTACCATTCAGGCCACGTATCCGCCTGTAGCTGTAATGAGAAGTGCCTTCGCTGTTAATGAGATAAACACAGACATTAGATTGGCTCAGCAGGAGCGCAGAGGAAAGGAGAGGGCGAGAGGAGAAAAAGAGAAGTAGGTTGGCGAGTGAGACACAGAGAGAGAGAGAGAGAGAGAGAGGAGAGGTGGGCATGGTGAGAAAGACGATGTGAAGGAGAGATAAAAGAATATGAAATATTTAAGAGAAAAGGATAGGCTAATTTCTTGAAAGTGCGAAGCAGAGCTTCATTATAACTCGAAACAGAAGTGACAAGTACATTTTGCCTGTAAAAAGACTGAATGATAATGATGATGATGGTCGTAATGGCAAAGTTGATAAGAAAAACATAACACACCGCGGTATAAGAGCTATTTTATTGGACAAAATGCTGAAATATTCATGCTCCATATGCTGCCCTGTCCACGTGCCCCCCACACACACACACACACACACACACACACACACACACACACACACACACACACACACTCACGCTGTGGATTGCCAGTGCCTGCTGTGACATTATAACCATATCTATCATTAAGCAGTCTTTTCCCAGGCGAAGCCACTAATGAACGCACTGGAGTAGGAATGAGTTTGCCTAGCAGCGCGCATGTGTGTGTCAACATTTGGAAACGTGATGCAAGGTGGAGTGCGTGTGTGGCGTTTTGCGTGTTGTGCGAGTTAAAGAGCCTCTTTCATCAACTCGTGCGAGCTCTGTTGCCTGAGCGGTTTATTGTTTCATCATAAAAGTCTCCAAAAAGATCCTATTAGAGCACATCAACCTTCCCTCCAAAATGAAAGTGCGTTTGGCAGCCTGCAGATTCATTTACCTGCTGTTTTAAAATGATAAAAGTGAACAGGAAGTTGCACAAAACACAATCCGTTTCCATTATCACAGAATCATTCAGGTCATTTAAAACTCACCTTTATGCCTTTGTGTCCCTTTTTTTTTTTTTTTTTTTTGGTCCAGGTTTGGTAAGAAGAAAGATGACAAGAGCAAAGATGCTGCCAAAGCCTCCAAAAACAAACTGGAGGCCTTAAGTGAAGAGGAGCTGGACAGGATTCCTGACAACAGAGACGGGTATGAACCAGACGTGGGCGGAACACGCCTCTGTGTTGGTTTTTCACAGTTTAGAGTGTCAAAAGAGAGATTTACAGCCAGAAAGTTCACACAATCATAGAAGAGTGTTTGCCGGTGTATTAAAGTGTTGTGATTGTCACCTTACCTGACAAGTTGTGAATCATCCTCGTGCAGCAACAGGGGCCCTCCTGGCCCTCCCAAAACAGCTGCCTATCATATCGCCACAATCATAGAACAGATGAAGATTGTATTGTCCCCGTGTCTAACTGCCTCTTCCCCTCCCGTCTCACAGCTACGATCCGCGCTACGCCGATACCCGCTCCGGCCACGTCACCCCAGCCTCCCTCCCCGACATGGACGACGACGACAGCGACCCCAACTACGCCCGCATCAACAACTTCCGCCAGCAGCAGCAGCCGTCGCCGCCGTCATACATCAGTCGCACTCCCTCCCCCGCAGCGCTGATAGGGGGTCCTAACCTGCCACAGGCCTACTCCGAGGAGCTGGATGGGCTATACGCCAAGGTCAACAAGCACAGACCCCCGCCCCAGCATCAAACACCGGCAGACGGGTGAGAGGGGAGGGAGGGGCTTGATTATATATATATATATATATATATATATATATATACTTACAAGAACCCAACTTCTGCTGGCTCTCTCTTAAGTTTTAGTATTCTTATGATACATAATGTGTTTGCAGTTGTGGTAGTGTGTGTGTGTGTGTGTGTGTGTGTGTGTGTGTGTGTGTGTGTGTGTGTGTGTGTTTTTGTTTTTTGTGTGTTGGTGTGTGTGTAGGTGTGTGTGTGTGTGTGTGTAGGTGTGTGTGTGTGTAGGTGTGCGCACACAAGGTCACAGACCGCGGCTTGACCAGCATGAGTGAGGGAGTATTTGCACATCTCTACATTCATGGTCTGCCAAGCCGGAGGATGCATAAAACATGAGCGCGTTCTTACACTGTAGTTACACTCTCTTGTTTGCACACACACACACACACACACTTATACAATAATGCCATGCATGATTTATGTAACTCTTCTGTTTTGTTTGCGATCACTTTGACCTTTGTAAATCTTTAAAATCTCTGAAAGCGCGGTGATTATTTCTACTTGATAATTACATTTTTTCATAATATTCATAGCAGAACTTGGAAGTGATGTGCACAAAAAGTTTGTCTGAGGTCAGTTTTGATGCCAAGCATAAAATATTAAGAAACATTCATGTTTTGCATGTTTTGCCTTCCTTTTTAAGAATTCGCTATGGACTCAGCTAGGAGTCCCACTCTATGGTTAATGCTCTACAAATAGTACATCCTCTCTCCCTGCGTCTCATTCTCTCACCCACACCCCTACTGACATGCACATACATACACACACACACACACACACACACACACACACGTCCTTGTCTGCTCACGCTTGGCACTATAATGTGTTCTAGGCAGAGGCAATCACTGGTGGCTGGCTCTCAATACACATATGAATGCAAAATGAATCCGACGGAAATTACTCGCCGCAGTCTGAGGTGTTCATGGATGCCGTACGATGAGCAATAAGAATGAATGCATACGCAGGGATGTTAAAAGGGGCGAGGGCAGGGACACATTTTTGTTGTGTTTGCTCTGTACACACTGGTTTTACAGTGATAGAATGACTATGAGGGTAGGAAGTGCTAACTCTCAGCTTTAATTTAAAGGACCAGTGTGGAGGATTTAGTGGCTTCTAGCAGTTTAGTTGCAGATTGCAACCCCCTCGCCTTATCAGGGCGCAAATTGGTATTGGCGTTACCTTGTCTATATTTATGACATCATTGCCTTGCTGCATGATTCTGCACTGTCGACCTACTGCGGATGTAAACACCCTGAAAGCTATGAATTGGCATTGTTGAATTTTAAATTGAATATATTGATGAAGTTTTCCCACATGCCCTTCAAAATTATACCTATGCTGAACATATAACATATTATTTCTCATATAAAAACACATGAATAGACCTATAGCTGCACAAAAGTTTGGTATCGACTGTTACATTGATGGTTTCTTCTTTCTTTCAATAATGGCTGTTTTTTTAACATAGATAAACAGTATAATTCATGCATTGTAATGAATCATGTTTTATTGACATTTCAAATAGTTTTCTTGCTCAGAGCTATCTTTATCTGCCCTTTCACTTGTCCGTCTGGTAAAACTCTGTTTTATTCTCCAAAAACATAACGTTTTTTGCAAGCCCTCCATACAAAATAACATCTATTTGTAAAAAAGACTTTCTACACCCTAAAAGCATGAAAGACCATTCAGAAAATATCTGGAAAAAATGAAGCTTTTGTGGTAGATTCCAAACTTTTGAAGGATTGTGTGTGTGCAAAGAAGGAATTGTGAAGTATTTAGAGGCAATAAGAGAAGGCTTAATGCTTGCAGAAGTGCACTGCTTATCAGTGTTGTCATTCCTTCCATATTATATATTATTACTGCTGAAGTTTTTGAGTTTAACTTGCAGCCAAATTTGTATGTGAAAGAGGAAAAAGGAGAAAATCTAGAGAGGATTCTAATGCAAATTTATCATTTCCCGTATGAAATAATACAGGCGACATTAAAACTTCCCTCAACTTAAACTGTCTGACAGAAATTACTATTGACTTGCAAATCAAAAACTAAGCCCCAGATACCCAATCTCATCCAGAAAAAGAGAAGGTACAGAGAGAGAGAGAGAGAGAGAGAGAGAGAGAGGTTGGACATGGAAAGGAGACAGATGGGGATGGAAAGAAGTGACAGACGGAGGGACAGAGAGAAAAAGGGAAAGCAGGAAAAGAGTGCAGAGAAAGAGGGAAGACGGACAGAGCCAAAATGGAGAGGGAGAAAACGTGTTAGATAGGCAGAGTAAATTCGAGAGGGAAGAAGTGACAGAGCAGAGGATGCAGACAAAAGAGGAGGAGGGATAATTAGCCACAGTCTAGCAGCCTGACAGATCTGTTAGACCACTTTAGCTCTCATCCACTAGTGGTGGGTACTTCATTACCAGCCTGTTTCTCCCTCTTCTCCCTTTCTCCCTCACTTTCTCTCTATCTCTGTGTCTCTCTTACACTATTGGGGTGTCACTTGTCCATTCGCCCTCCCCTGTTTTGCTCATAATGTATATTAGATAGTCTTTAGCATTAGCATGATGGATGAGGAGCCTTTTTTGGCTTGTTAAATCTGTATGAGACAAAGAAAGACAGAAATAAATGTCTAATAATGTTGTCAGAGGGCAGTCAGACTGCACATGTTGGTTTTTATAGAAATTATTCAACTAAATTGTATATAACATTATATTATAAATCAGTAATTAAAATCTATCTTATTGTCAACGAATCCCACCAAAAGACCAAAACCAGCAATTAATTGATCCCACTAACAAGTACTGTCTGTGTAGACAAAGCCTGAGATGGCTTGTTCTCTCTCCATTGTTTTCTTTCTTCAGGCATTTATTTGACAGATAGTGACAGAAAATAAGAGGAGCGGGGGGGGAGGCAACATGCAACAAAGGCCTCTGACTGAAGTTTAACCGAGGATGCTGCACTTGCAGTGCTGTAACATGGTCAAAAGGGAAAAACCCTGAGGCAGGATCATACACTTCCCATCCTGATGTAAATAGTCACTAATGCACTAAATGTAGATTAATTTGCATTTGGGAATATAGTCCCCGTTAATGCATTGTATGCTCCTGTTTGAGTAATGTATGCTAAAAACAACAGCGCCCAGCTGTTAAAGGTGGAACGACATATTTGTGGCCATTTGTTAAAGATTTACTTCTTCAGGCAGGGAAGAACACATTGTTGGTTTGAGTCTTTTCATTGAATTTAAGAAAAGAATAACACAAGAACAGCACAATATTGATCTGTTTTTGTTGCTTGGTGACAATATGCTAGTTGTGGACCAATTTATTACAAATCTGGTCTTATTATTTTAGATTTTACCATACTTTCTACTGGTTATGATAACACTGTGTTATTAATTGTTGAGATCAGCTTGTCCACAAACTTGTTTGGAAGAGAAAACGAAGATGAGCATTCAAATATTACCCAAACTGTTTGTTGTAAACATCCATCACAGATTACAGACCGCCCCTGGAGTATTTTAGATAATCTGACTAAACTGTTTGCTTGTTTACAACCTGTTTGATTGTGTCACTGCTTGTTGATTAGCACAGTGTTATAACTAATTCAAGTGAAAGCCCTAAACTATGAAAACAAGCTCCAAGTAGTAATAAACTTGAACTTTCCTTTAAAAACCGTAGGTGGCCATGTCGGATGACCTCACACACGTATTCCACGGTCACGCCCATTCACATCACGCGTCCCCGCTCACACACGCTCCCTCATCGCCAGGCTATTTCCATTCGCGCTGCACCACCTGCGGCTTGGACGAGAGCACTCATTCACAGAGTTGGTGCATCTGTTAAAACACACACAGCCAGCCATGAGGTTGGAACCCCCCCCCCCCCCCCGTGCCTTTCATTCACACAGACGCACACAGACATACACACACAGTCAGAAATAGCTGCGCACACAGCCACCCACCACGTGTAATATTTCTGTGAGGATGCCCAGTGTAACCTAGCAACAATGCTGCGTGTGTGGTCCGTTGAGTTTTACACCACTGCACAAAAAGTCATAGGTGTAAGCTTATTTACTGTGTGTGTATGTGTGTGTGTGTGTGTGTGCGCATATGTGTGTGCGCATATGTGTGTATATATATACTTCTCCAATTTCAGAGTACCTTATGCTCCTATAAAGCCGTCCTTGAAAGCTCCGGCATGCAAAACTTTCATTGTTTCCAAGGGAACAACATATCTGATTCTTTCATCTTTTACATTACGCTGTTTTAATGATGCTGAGGAAGAAATGTGCTCATTATACATGAGGGATAAGGTGTGTGCCTGAAATCCTTGATGCTAATATAGCTTTATCCAAATGTTTTTTAAAGTAAGCGTGCGTGCCTCTGCGTCCATGCATGGACTGCGTGCGTTTGCATAGTTTTGCCAACTGAGACATGCTAGTGCTGCCCCCCCCTCTCCCCTCCCCTCGCCTCACTTCTCTTCCTGTCAAGGTTCTCAACAGTGGACTCCCAGCACTGTCTCCCTAATTTACTGTCGGACATTTTCATTACGCCTTCAATGGCAGGTGTGTGCCGTGATGGGCGTCACATTTGATTAGAGCTATGCTAGAGGCTGACCTGTGGAGAAAAAAGGTTAGCTATGCTTGTCAAATTTTATTAGCCAGAAGGCAGTCTTTGTAGCTGGAGCAAGAAACGGGGAGATGAGATGAAAGAGCAGTGAGAGAAAGAGAGAGGCCGAAGCGGAGAGATGTAAAGAGTCGAGAGAGGTGTGTTGGAAAATGCACCATTGTGCTAAGAAAAGAAGAGATGAAGGTGAGCTTGTAAGCTAAGACAAGTAAATGACACATCAGTGAGCATGCTCCCACATTTCTACCGTGGTTCAAGCTGCGGCACGAGCAATACATGCCACTAAGTTTACCTGACACTGTGACAAAGTCCAACTCTCAAATCGCTCTAGACAGGCTTGACTAATTCTTGAAACATTTTTAAAAAGAAGTTACAAGGTCTTTTGGGTGTAGATTTGTTGGTTCCCTTTACAGGTCCTAGTGTTGGTTTTCTTCCCTGCTTCCTTTTCTTCTCCCTGCCATTTTTGGTGCAACACTGAAGATACAGTTTTATTCCTGTATAGACAGAAAAGATGGAAAGCAAACAGCGTGAAAGAAGTGCAAGGCTGACATTATATAAGGAGACTTCCCATTAAGGCAAATGCAGAAACTCGCTTTTTCTTTATTGTGTATGCAAACAGAAAATACATCCTCTTGTTTTCTGTTGTGGATTTATTTGTCAGGCAGCACCTGCCTGAGGAAGAGCTCAAAGAAAAAGGATATGAAAAAACACATCATTAGTGCAGACTGCATATTAAGTCATTTTTGTCTTCTATGCCTTTAAAGCGTCTTTTACTGGTGCTCTATCTGAGCAATTAAAATGTTTCCTTTTTGTATTCGAGCAGCTTCCAGTTTTTCTTTTGTTCATGGTCAGTTACACAGAGGGAACTGACTGTTACTGGAAACTAGTGTTAGATTGTGAGTTAATCAAGTTTCATTTTTATGGCTGTGCACTTGTCGAATAACAAAAAACAGATACATGATGAGTAATGTGTCTGTCATATCAGATGCTGGGGTGCACAATGATCAGTGAGGCAATGGTTCCCACCATTCTTGGCTTGTTAAAATGTAAGAAATATCTGAATTGTGATCAGTAGTAACTGAAGTTTGACTTTTCCTTCTCGTTCTGTTTCATTTTCAATGCCCTGAAAGGAAAAAAACTAAAATGATTGCCTTTTTTTGTCACAGTTCAGAAAAAAATAATGATTATTTGGCGACGTTTGTTACTAATGACTTCCTTATCTAAGTCATTAGTTATCTGTCTGCAAATAAAATTTCCACAATTCCACAAAATCACGATCCACTGACTCAATTTCTGCCGACATGCGGGGCAATAATTAGAGCCAAATTACTGTACTATCGAGCCACCGTGTTTAAGAGGCATTACACCAATTTTACACATGAAGATCAGTTTGTTCGTCATGGGGAGTGCCACTCAGCCAGTGAAAACCAGCTGTGCATCAGGAGATCCTCTGTGGTAAATTCTTCATTACTTTATTAGTCGCTTAATCGATTAGTTGTCTATTAATCGTTTTGAGATTCAGTGAAAACCTCTTTGTTTTCCCATCGAGCTCCACTGACTTTCTGTCCGACTCTATTCCCAGTACTGTACCAGGAAACCAAACATTGACCGTGCGCTTTGATGTCTGCTTACCTCCAGCATACAGGCAGCAAAGGGGAAGAAAGAGAAAAAAACCTGCCTGCCTGAGCTTTTTCCCCCAGTGTGTTGTGTTTAAATCAGCTGGCCACAGCAAGAAGGAGTCGCCAAACCAGCCGGCGGCGGCGCACACTTCCTAATTAGTCTGCCCCCACACTGGCTAACACCACGGGATAGTTGCTTTTCTCACACACACACACTCTCTCTCTCTCTACCGCTCGCTTTCATACAGCAGGCGGTTTTGTTCTCACTCCAGTTCCCTTGCTCTTCTCTTTCACTCTTTTCCAAGTTCGCTTCGCCGTCTTTGCGCCGCTGTTTGGGTTCCTGCTCTCATTCTGTCTTCTGATGCGTCTTTCATTTCCTGCTCCTGTGTCTCATCTCCTCCCTCTCTTCCTCCTGTCCCCATCCTCCTCCAGTGCGTCTTCTCTCGGCGCGCTCAAACATCAACCTGCATAGTCAGATACTCTGAAATATGGATGAAATATGATACTTGAAGGGAAAAACACATCTTACTTAAGTGGTATCAATTCCTGTGGTTGAGCTTTTCTAGCAAAATAAGACTTTATTGATTTATTGATTAGTTGTGGTCTATTTACATGTTAGACACTTAGATAATGCCCTTATGAATTTACAACACCTCCATACATCATATAAGAAACATTTGTGTCAATAAAATCAATCCTATCCTAGTGCTGTGTTCTTGTTGTGTACTTACGGCAAAATGTTTTTTCTCGACATAACACATAATCAAGTTCCTCGATGACACAGTCTTATATCACACTGCTCGACTGAGAGTAGTGTAGATCACTTAGATCGGTTGTGTTTGTGCAACTGGCCTCAGGCCTGCAGACAGGCAATCCGCAGCAGTTATTAGCTGCTGATGACAACAGGGGAGCCTACCTGTCTCCCTCCAAACACCCACACACACAGACACACACACACACATATAGGACAGGACACGCAAATGTGTGTGTTCTTACACAGGCGCATACACACACTCGCGTATCCCTCGCTCCCTCCTCTGTCACTGTTTGGAAAGCAGGCTGCTGAATTGTCAACCCATCAAACTGCTACTCAACAGCCACCCCACCCCCCCTTCACCTACCCCCCAATGTTTTATCCAGAATCAGCCTCAGTCTTCAGCCATTAATATGATAATATTTGGCGTTGTCAGTGATGGAGGCCGCGGCATAATGAGATAATTACAGTGTTGTTTCATTTGGAGAGCGACACGCACGCTCAATCAAAATGGCAGCCCTAATTACGGGCCCAGGGATTGGCTAATGGCTTCGGTAGAAGAGGGGTGGCGTAAAAAAAAAACCTCAACTTGGCTCCGTGCATCCATTCTCTGAGGGTCCGTTTGTTTGTTTGTTTGTTTGTGTGTGGAGTGGGGCTGGTGGGCGGTAGAGGCTAAGTAAGAGTAATAAAAAAAAAAGCGTGTAATAAGCGAATAAATAAATAATACAAGACATTAGGTGTGAATATCTTAACAGCAAGGTTGTCTGCAGGACGCAGCACTTGAGGGGGAAACAGAGATTAGTATTGATTAGCTGTGTGTTGAAACCAACCATTAAACCAATCTCAAGAAGCAACAATTAGCACAGTACTGGGTCTAACGCCACCTCAGATATCCATCTTTATAAAACAGAAGCATCTGCACCAGTGCAACAAGAACTTCTTGAAAGTTCCTTCCTCATGGCAGCGAGTCAGGATTGAGCTGTGTGTCCTCACCGTCGACAGGGATTCTGCATTGAGGGGCACGCGCACACACGTTTCGTGCAGAATAATAGCAACGCTTTGCATATCAACGTGATGGCAGAAGAGAAGTGTGTGTGACTCAGCTCTCCGTCCCCACTGAGTTGGATAAAAGGCGGCCTGCATTAAATCAGAGTACGTATATACCCAGGCACTGTCACAGTGTGTCCCACATAGCAAATTACAAGGATTAACTATGCACACACAGAAACACACACTTTTATACATTCCTGAGGTTGTCTTCACACACAAACACACACTCAGAGTCTCAGCCAGATTTTCTAATTAAAGGCTGGGTCGCAAGAGAGACTTAAACATGTAAGCTATGTACTCCACTAATGAACCTCTCTATCTGCTCTCTGTCTCTCGCCCGCTCTCTCTCTCCTTCGCTCCACTTCGGTCAATATCTGCCCGGAGGTCAGACCATTAGAATGTGAGGCGCAACGCCTGTTTGATGAAGGCTGTGCATGGGTGTTTACGGGTGGGACAAAGGCCTGCCTTGTGTGTAGTTGTAGTTGTTCGGGGCATGCAGGAGGAAGGGTGGAAAGTTTTTGGGTTTTTTGGAATTATTCTTTTTCCTCTGTTTGAATATTTTTACAGTGTGTATCTCCCAAAGACGAAATAGCAAACGAACAGCATATCAGTGTCAATATTAGATACCTGTTTCCAATGCAGGCAGTAAACACAGATAAACGACAGCACTGTGTCATACTTTGGTTGCACATCCTGAAGGATTATGCTCAGTCAGACGCACGATTTTTCCTTTTGTGTGTGTGTGTGTGTGTGTGTGTGTGTGTGTGTGTGTGTGTGTCTCTCCATCTCCATATGCTTGTTTATGTGTGCTCAGCTCTGTACTCTCAGGTGTATGTGTAGCTTATCTTGCAGTAAGGTCCAGTGAGCATGATGATGTTTCTCTTTAAGTTTTGTCCCCATTCTGTCCCGAGTTCTTATCTCTTCACTGGCAGTCGCCTTTTTTTCCCCCATTCTTTTTTAATTTTTGTTGTTATTCTTCTTTTTCTCTGTCTGCAAAGGTCTGGTTCAGCAGGATCATTTGGGTGTTGACTCGTCAATGTGTCTGTCTGTAGTTCTATTGAGGAGAGCGTTGCATTCGTCTATGTGACTTTTAAGTGAAAAGGAACATCCATCAAATGTTTTTACACAGTTTTTTGTTCCTTTTTTTCCACTTTAGTTTTCTCTGTCAGCTGTAGAAAGTTCAGTTCAGGCACTGATGTCTTCTCCGAGGCAGTACTTTGTGGATATTATCTGTCTACCTGTCAGTCTTCCTGCCCTGTCAAGGGTTGTCACTGCGAGGCAGAAGAATATCGGTGGATTTAACAAAGAAGGAGGCTGAATGCACCATGTTTCACCTGGCTTTTTCTTTGCTTTCAATTCCTGTGGCGAGAATTAGACTGTTTATCCTCTAAAATGAGCGAACAACATCTTTAGATCGTGGAATTAGTTTTGGAAAATCATTGAATAGTTATGGGATTTAAAGTTAAGGCCATGATGGGAACCCTTGTCTACCTAAACCTTTGAGATTTAGATAATAGCTTCTCTCCGAACACCAGCCACCAGCCATTATTTACACCTCCCTCCCTCTGTGTCTCTCTGCAGTGATCGTCTCCAGGGGTTGCGCAGGGAGTACCAGCAGGCCCGAGCCGCTCCAGGCTACGAGGAGCTTGACGCTGCACGACGCCGAGTCCTGGACCATGACCCAAACCGGGTGAGTGTGCACGCCTGTGGGTGCGCAGCCTAGAAATGGCCAGTTTTTGGTACCAGGAAATAAGTTTGCAGTGAGCACTTGTTTGTTTCTTGCCCTAAACATCCATGAAAAATGATATGAAATGACATGTGCCACAGCAAGACCCACACTGGACACTACTTTCAAAGATTGAATTGTTAAATGAAGGAAATATGTGTGTATGTGTCTCCAGAGCCACTCCAGTGTTCCTGTGAGCTCAGCCTGTTTTCCCCTGTGCCTTTCTAGGGCTATTTTCAGCTCTCTTGTTAACATTTTGAGGTGCTGTGTGCCACCGAGGCGGCGACTGCTCTCCTCCTCATTTAGTTTATGGAGAGATCTATTAGACCAGTGACATTTCCATCCACCCTTTCCTTTAGCTCTCTTCCACAACCTTCTCTCTTTGCTTCTCCTGGATCCTATTACTTTTCCATTTTTCCTTTTCCTCCCTGATATTGTTGTCTTCTTTCCCTCTTCTTTCTCCTTCTTATTTTGGCAAGAACAACAATAGCCTGAAATCTCTCACTGTAGTTGCCTCTCCTAACCAAGCTGCACTGCTAAATGTCCATGAACCTGTATTGATCCAGCCTGAGGAATCATTTCATTCACCTCCGTACACTCCCGAAGTCAGCATACTCACCATGGAAATCAATAGCCATTTATCAGCCATTTTAAAATGGGATTTTTTTAATAGCGAGCCCAAGGATGCAGAAAATCACACTTTGATCCAAATCAGAATCACTGAATCTGGCCGCAGCAGAGGCATTTCTTCCGAGCAAGACTTCTTTTTCATTAAATGACACAACTGAGCAAAGACAGGGGCAGAGGCATCTGGGAAATATGGGATGGATTTACTGACAACATCGCCAATACCCAATCACCTGACACAACCTGCCTCCTGCTGTTCTCGCTTGCTCGCTTATTGTTGTCTCTGTTTATTGAGCAATGAAATCCTGTAAACCAGTCTTCATTAGGCGCTCCCAGACACAAACCACGGCACCTTTCTTTGTGGCCCGGAGGGCTTCGTCACTCATTACACATCCCTGTGCGGAATGTGTTTCTGCCTTGGTTCGCCGTGACTCAGCCGGTACCGAAACTCTGATGCAATTAAAGCGCAGCGAGCGTGAGGCACAACCTCTGATCTGATTGTTGTTTTTCACCAAAAAAATGACAGCGGTGTCCACGGTAAAAACCAGCAGTGGGTTCCTCCCCTGAGGAGCTCGATAATGAAACACCCCACTCACAATCACACACACTCACACACATACATAGTGAGAAAAAGAAACACTAAAACTGTAGAACATCTAAGAAATAATATTGGTTACAGAAAGAAAAATAGAGAAGATGATAATGGAATATATTGAAACACAACAGGATGGCTGAATGACTGTGACAGAATATTTTAATTGAACAACTGAAAGTGAAGGAATACTGTAGTGTAAGTGTAAACACTTCAGGAAGAGCAACAGAGGAAGGGGTCCCTCTTCCTGGACGAACAGATGTAATAGATGTCATGTGTGCAGAATGGATCAGCAAAAAATCAGAATATATGTAGATTGTAAAACATAAGTGAAGTGTAGGAGCCAGGAGGACATTGAGCAGCTTTGGGTTTTGCCAGACAGGTAACACAACCTCCTCTCATCCATGGAGACCTGGAAGTAGGACAGGCCACACAGTACAGCATTCACACAGGTAGGAGAGACAGACAACACAGCACACATACAAAGTAGGGAGAGAAGAGGAGAGGCTGAATCTCCTGGGGGACGATGATCCAGATCCAAACGTCTGGATGAAGCACCGACAGCCAGGAGAGAGAGAAAGAGAGGTGTTCCCGGTTGGCCGATGGTCCAGCAGAGAGGACCCTTAGTGAAAAGAGAGAACGAGGAGAAAACTAGAGAGAGAGAGATGCACACGGCTTAGCGGCTTGCGGGATACACAAGAAAACAAGAAATGCAGTGGCTGTCAGAAGTTTACAGTTTGTTGATTTGTTGTTGGCAGGACAAACATGAACCATAAATACTAAAGTTAATAGAGTCATTGAGAGACTGAGATAGTAACTAGGACAAGGCCTGAGGTAGCAAAGGCTGAGCACTAATTCAGAGTTATGGTGAAAGATGGGTTTTTTGCTTAGATTTAAAGGCCTCAACAAAGTCAGACTGTCAGATGAGAAAAGGCCCTGCAGCCAGCTGACTTCTTTTTAACTCTGGGAACAGGCAGGACATCTGTATTCTGAGAGCACAGAGTACGGGATGAGATATAAAGTATAATGAGATCAGACAAAAGAAAAGAGATCATTTACAATTTTATAAGTCATCAGAAGCACCGAAAAGTCTGTTCTGACATGGATAGGAGGCCAATGAAGTGAAGCTAAAATTAGTGTGATATGGTTAGTTTTAGTTAAGATTAGACTTACTAACATGTAATCAAAACAATAAGGTAATCAAGTCTGAATGGAAAAAAATGAATTAAGATCTCTGCATCAGCCATGGACAGTAAATATCTCATTTTAGCTATGTTTCATAAATGGAAAATAGCACCGCATTAATGTTACTTGGTCAAACTGGTGTTTATGTCGAGCAGGGCCAAATACCAGCATCTCAGTTTGAAGAGCAGGAAATTACGTGACATCTGGGATTTCACTGTGGCTAAACAAGCCTCTAGATGAAATATTTGAGAATAATCTTAACCGTTTACAGGCACATACAGGTCAGCATAGCAGTGAAAATGTATTCCAAAACTGTGTATAATTTGGCCAAGAGGTAAAATGTATAAAGATAACAGCAGAGGGCCAAGAACGGAGCCCTGAGGTACTCCATAGTTCACATCAGAAACCACTGATTCTTGTGAATTTCTTGCGTTTTAAGTTTTACTTTGGGAGACCTAATACTTGGTACATCTTTACTAAAAAGAACACTGTCAGTCATATCTTTGTTTGATTTGCTTAAAATTATGTTAAAATTACATATTACCAATTGTAAATCAAAATAAATGTTTCCCCCTTCCCCGAAAAACAAGCTGAAGCTTTTATATGGGGTTTCTTTTGGCCTTTGGTAGTGTCTGCAGTCTACACACACACACACACACACACACACACACACACACACACACACCCTGTAGAGAGATGACCACTAAAAGAGTAAGCGGAGACATGAATAGATTTTCTTACCACAGTCTGAGCTTTTGTCCTCGTTTTTGTCAACTGGGATTGAATGTGTTACCCAGAGTCATCTCTCTCTGCCGATGAGATTGACAGACATATGACACACATTTAAACCTCCTTGATCTAAACTAACACTACTTAGAGTCACTTTTTAGGTTGCATGAGAAAATATTGTATATTGTTCTATATCTGTGTATGTACAAGACTAAAAAAAGACATATAATTGGTGCTGTTGTGTTTTTGTTGGTGGTTGTTTCCCTTCAGGTGGAGTTTCGATTCACCGGCAAATTTCTCCACACACATTTACCTATTTTCTCTCTCTGTGTGGTATGAGAAGAGCATAAATGCAGACCACTTGAGCGCTGCACTCACTCACTTGCTTCGACCTTGTGTGATCAGCCTTTTAGCTGCCGCCTCCACCGCAACCACCACCACTGTGCCGTGCTGCTCTTTTATACTCAGCCATTTCTGTAGCCATGAATGGTTAAAAAGGTTTTCCAGGCTCTCCACACAAGGCCAGGAGCACCATTCTCCCCCTCTCTGAGTGGTTTATGTGTGATTTAAAGAGAAGATGAGTGTGTTTGCGTGTGTGTGTGTGTCTCCATTTGCTCTCTTGGGCTAGAGGATCCTGGGTAACACACTAACCTGAGCTGACATAAACAAAAGCAGGGATAAAAAAACTGTGGTAACGATATCTATTCATGTCTCTGTTTATTCTTTCCACGGTTGTCTATCTACATGATTTGGAGGTTGGAATTGTGTGTGTCTGTGTGGGTGTGTGTGTCACTGGCTTTGATTGTATGTGTGTGCGCAACTAAATCTGGTCTTCAGAAAGGACTTCATGTTCCTTCCTCATTTCCCTCCTCTGACCGCTCTCCCTCTGTGTCTCTGTCTTTCTATCCATCTCTAATTTGACCCTTCCCCCATGTTCCCTGTCTGTGGATAGGTCACACTTGTAATTATAACAATCACACTGTCCCCTCTCTCTGTCAGTTTTCTCCATATGCTAATGATAGGCTCTCTGTAATGTCTTGATGGCCAATTAAGCCACCAAAGTATATGAGCAGTTTCTCTTTATAGGCTTCTTTGTTCTATAAGATAAGTCGGGAATAACTTTTTACATGAGACGCCACATTGTTGTCATAGAGACTGATGTTGATGTAGTTTTTGACTCAGTGTTTCCATAACTGATGGCAGTAGTTGAATTATTCAATGTGACCTTTTAAAAGAACACTTAGTTTCATGAAGGTAGGGGTCTCTTGTTAGGGAGACTGGTTAGAAAGGATCGAAATCGATGCAGCAGAGGCCGAGATACACGTCTTTTAGTCCCTGTGGTGAAGCTCCAGAATAGCTGGATTCTACATTTCCCACAATGCAACCAATAGAATATTTTCAATAGATCCTCCCTGCCCCTGTAAAGACACATCTTTTTAGCTTCACATCTTAGTTTGCAGACTTTCTGTTACTGAATTAATGCGTTGTCCCCCAAGCTTTCAGAACAGGGTCTCCAGTCCAATCAGGGTCGGGTAGGATCCTGTTGGGTCTCTGGTGGATCCAGCGGGGTCACCATCAACTCTGATCATGCGGTTGCGATGTAATCATTACAGAGGGAAAGTGTGCTTTTTGACACGAGACACAGGAGAGTGTGAACTGTCAAATGCAGGAAAAATGGCATGTGTCGCTTCTCTTTTTCCGACCGCGGCTGCTCCCTAATTGGTGACATCATGCCGGCGCCAGTGTTGGTGATTTTCATATTCATGTGTAAAATTGGTGGACTTTCCCTTTGAAACTGTTTTCCCTTTGAAAATCTTTACATTATCCACCCAATTGGATGACGTTATAGGGATTTTTACATAACTCTCTCCATTGTTGTTTACTCATTTTATTTAGATTTTTCTATTATATTTTTCTGAACATATTGTCATTCAGCTTCTTTAAATTATTTATAACTTTCTTTACCCTGAAGGGAACTACTTTATTGATAAAGAAATGATCCCACTCATACATTCATTCTTTCCTCATTTCTCTCACTGTTGGCCTATTTGCCCCCTAGTGGTCATTGTTGAATGTCCTATAATGTCTCCAGCTGACGCCCTGACCAGGATCACTCTCTGACACAGCTGAACATCCAGGAAGCTTCACATCAAACACTGTGTGTCTTTGTTTCCTCTAGTCCTGACTGCATGTCTATGATGTGTTCATTATAATGTAAATGTTCCTTACGTGCATTCCAGCTGCACAACATGGTCAGCTGAAATGAGTGATGCCTCGGTGAACCAGGATCTTGTTTACCCACTGTAGCACAGACACACAGGCGAACAGTATAGGGGAAACACACACACACACACACACACACACACACACACACACACACACACACAAACACACAAACTCATGCATCTTATCTTCAACTCATTACCCTGTGAATCGTAAACAACAGTGGCAGCACATGTGACACCTTAATGAACACAGAAGTCACAGAAAACCACACACGCAACTACACACTCGGAGTCATTATAAAGCACACACAGAGAAACGCTCACAGAAGTCCAGATACGACTTGTCATCCGTTGCGCAGCTGTTTTTTTTTGTACTTCTCTCTAATGTTGTGCGTGCGGACATCCATCACCTTGATGATATTTTAATGTCACATCCTCAGGCTGTCTCAATCTCTCCCCCTCTCTCACTTTTTCTCTCCCTCCCACACGTCGGCCATCACTTCATAAATAAACCCCCACATCATTAAGTAAACACGCACCAGCCTGTCACGGTGATAGATGGCCTACACACACTCACAGTAGCGCGCGTCACACACACACACACACACACACACACAGGCGCTGGTGATCTGTGCGGGGTGCTTCATGCCCACAGGCAAAAGCCCCCGATGGTTTTTGGCGCCCACGGTCCTAATGAATGCGCACATATTCATCTGTGAACTTGTACTGATCTAAGAGCTCACTTTTGGAGAGGGAAAAAAAAGTGTTAGAAATAAAGTCCGAAAGTTATTATCGGCAGCAGATTCCCAAATGTGGTGGTAGCACTTTTAAAAATGTGCCCACAGGCCCTTTGTGGTTAGATACTGATATTTAGTTTTGCTTACTGGTGAGATTTGTTGGCTCCCACTGTGCCCCAGCGACTGGCCATCGCTGCTTTCACCTGACAAGTGCCTCCTCTTATCACACACCTTCTGCTGTGAACAATTCAGGCTCACTCTGTCTCACTCACCGAAGACACACACTCACACAGAGCGCAGGTGTAATGGATGTGCTGGCAGGCTCGCCCCGCTGTGTGCCTACTGTTGGTGAAGCTGCCACAAAAATGGTGTAGCCCAGCAGAAAGCTGCTTATAAGACGGGGGGGGGGAGGAATGAGGGAGCAAGTAAACAAGGGAGAGAATACGAGGGGGAAGGGGAGTGGCGGCGAGTCAGCCAGTCAGAAAAACGGAAAGTGAGAGAGGAAGAGAGAACATATGTGTTTGTGAGTAAGGGGGGAGAAAAGAGAGAGAGAAACTGAAAACATGACTAAGCAACAGAGCAGAGTCGAAGCAAATAAGACTTAAAGAGACGCCTTAGGGGGAAGATGGGTAGGATGCGAAATAGCACCTCTAACAGGGGGAGCCGCATTGGCACAAGGAGGAGACAGATGGGACGGAGGAACTGACAGACACATGGAGGCACTGACATGAACGACTGAAGGAATGGAGCGGGGGAGGAAGAGAAAGACATGACGGTTTTGGGTGGTGGAAAGCAGCTCAGGTGGCGTCTGTGGTTGGAGAGACTGAAGCAAGCATCCACTCTGCTGAAATGTCGTTGAACACAATATTGAAATCTCTACCTGAGGGGGGCAAAAGAAAAAGAAATTCCCCATCAGAGATGCATAAATACTTAAAGTTCAACCGGAAGGCTTCAGCATACACATTTGTTTTGTAAATACATGTTCTCCAATCCTTTGAGGAGAAATCAGTACTCAAATAGATTGATTTTTTTTTCATGAACCAGAGGAATACTCTGCCAGTTTGGCATGATTTTGACTGTAAAAATGAATGGCTCGAATAAAAATGGAGAGAGAGATAATGAAGTAATTGATGGCGAGGGAAGACGTACTTACTCAACAGGGACTAGCTTTTAACAACATGAGGTTGTCTGTTTGAATCCCTTTGTCGAGCTCTGTTTCATTGTTTCTTTCTCTAACGCCCACTACTCTCCTCTGTCCAATTAATTACAAACTTTTCAAATAATATTAAAATGTAGATTTATAAAACAAGATGAATTGGAGGAAGAGCGAGTGGGAGGCCGAGATGCTAGTTTGTGCATATGGACGAAAGGAGAGGGAGAGAGCAGCTGGTCCGGGGGTGTTTCTCTGAAGGAGGCTGCACTAATGTTGGTCTAATGTTAGTGTTAATCAGGTTAGCATATGCCGTGTGTGTGTGTGTGTGTGTGTGTGTGTGTGTGTGTGTGTGTGTGTGTGTGTGTGTGTGTGTGTGTGTGTGTGTGTGTGTGTGTGTGTGTGTGTGTGTCTGTGTGTGTGTCTGTGTGTGTGTCTGTGTCTGTGAGGGTGTGTGTGTCTGTGTCTGTGAGGGTGTGTGTGTGTGTGTGTGTCTCTATGAGGGTGTGTGTTGATTTGAGGCTTTACCGAAGCACCTGCACTATTTTAATGAAGAAGAAGAGAAGGCGAGCACACACCATCACTCAACATCTCTCTCTTTCTGTCTGTCTCACTTTCTTCCTCTCTTACATACTCTCTCTCTCTCTCTCTCACTCACACTCACACACACACACACACACATACAGGCACACACACACTTTCCCAAGGGAAAAGCAGCATTTGAAGTCCTTGGATCACCAAGCAAGTTGGATTAAGTCCTGCCTTCTATTTTTCACAAACATGCACACAAGTTAAGAAGTGTAGTCTACTCTTCACTGACTTTACACACACACACAAACACACACACGTACACACGCATTCATGTATTAACGCACAAAATGCGTGCACGTACGCCCACAGTACATATAACTGAGCATGAACACAAGCTACACACAAACTGACTTACAAACACCCGCTCACATACATTTTATAACAGACTTTTAAGAGGTAACACACCACAAACACATAAAAACACACAATCCACAATCAACCATTGAAAGGCAACTTGTACACACATGCACACACACACACAGTCACCATCAAAGGGCTGCAAACCTCAACTTTGGCCAAACTGAAGCTGTTTTCAGAGTTCATTTCTCTGTAGGAGGCTCCAGCCAACTCCATGCTGGCAGCGCACGCACACACACACAAACTTTTTTAAGGAAAATCCCATAATTCAGTAATTACACGAAATGCAGTCTCCTGATCCTGGTTTCCTCACAACCCCCTTCTGAGATTACCCTCACTCAACACTCAAATGCAAAACACATACCCTAGACTTTCTGTCACACACACTCCTTTGCCCACCTAGCTGTCGTGCAGCAGTTGAGGCTCGCACTGATTAAAGGCTTGCGCGTCGGTCCTGACTATCTGGACCGGGCTCAGTGCTATTCTGGCCCGTGTAATTACACATGCCCCGCCACAAGTTAGTGTTTGGATCATACACCCCAGAATTACACTGAACAAGCTACTGTGACAAGCTACTGGAAAAGCAGCTGAACAGGAGGAAAATGATAGACGGGGAATAAGGCAGTAGAGCTTACAGGAGACGTTCTCAGTTAATGTAGGGTTTGAGGTGATAATTATAAAACGAAAGTAGTGCTGCAAAGATTTTTCCTTCTTACAAGCCATTTAGTCCAATATGCAGTCTTACAAGATTACTTTAGGGTTAAGGCATTTGCCAGTGAGGTGATGAAGCCACGTTTTTGCAATGCAAATGTAATTGTTTCTTGCACTAATACCTTCAAACGTTCCAGAATAAGGCACATTATCTGGAAATTATGCTTCATGAATATTCTGAAAGCAAACAGATTTGCTTCTGAAACAAGTCAAATTACCTGACACTTTGTGTATTGATTGTTTATGGTTCACAAACTTTTATTGCTGTTTTTTGCACTACAAGTAATTTAGAAAAAAATTGCACTGGAGGACAAAAGGTGCTTGTTTAGTGGGGTTTGCGTTTCTGATTTCACAGAGACAGCAGCTGTTTTCATCTTGAAGTCAGTCAAAGGAACCCAGTGGTGACTACTTTTTACAAAGCAATAAAAGTCTTAAAATATTCATGAAACTTCTCACACCATTCCTACCTAATGGTCTCCTGTCTATCCATATGCTCAACATGTTCCCAACAATTGTCATCCTGCTGAAATACATTGCTGAAAACATTGCTTGGTATTTAGAACAGTACACTGATGTACTAGGATTGAGGCCTTTCTGTGGACATTTCGGTAACCCATATTGAAAATGGGTGACCAACAGATTGCATTCTAATTGGCAGACAAGCCCATGTACCTAAACAACAAAATCTCTTGTAAGCATCTTCTAATACAATCCATATGACCCTTCTGAAAAGGACTCACATGTTTTCTGATATGCACTGCTATGGTTAAAGTCTCATTACATTTACACAGACAACTAAAAGTACTTGGTTTTGGGGGACGATCATAGTCATGGTTCAAAATTGTTGATTGCCTGTTGCTATGAGACCGGACCCAAACCACAATCTAGTCTTTTTGGGATGATATGACAGTGTCGCTCTCCTCCTGCTTTGCTACATAGATAGAAAGGTAATTACCCACACAACTGCAAGAAGTCAGTGTCAGTGCTTGAACAAACGATCAATACCCTTGTTTTTCTGGTGAGGGCCGAATCTGACGACCACAAAGCTTCAAACCTTTACGCCCGCCTCTCAAGTGTGCCCGGGGAGAGTGTTTGACGCTTATTGCTGTGCATTTGAAGAGCATCTGTCTTGTGTCATGGATGTTTGCCTCAGTCTTGCCTGTCAGTCAGCTGTCAGTTCCAATTGAGACACAAGATTCTTCAATATAATTTAAGTCATTTACAAGTGCAGGCATGTTTTAGCCATGAAAACAGCATCGCATACTCATTTTAGTAGTAGTTTTATGCACAAATGTGTGGAAAGTAAAGTAGTTAGGTTGTTGATACTGTAGATACTGTAGATATTGTACCTCGAAAGACTGTAGAGCGTGAGAGGCAAAGACAGTGAGTTCAGGTTCGTCCATCCATGATCCCTACATACTACAAACTTTTTGACCACGTATATCGTTTCACATCATCCGCTCTTTTGCTGTTGGATTTCTTATCATTGTTTGATTGACGCATTGTAGCACTTTCCTCTTTCGCTGTCTCAAACACACACATAGAGTCAGACTCAGGCGCAGGCTGAACTCTTGCTCGCACTCCTGGGACATCGAGACAAGAGCGAAGAGCGAGACAAGAGCATTATGTTTCTACCCACTGCTATCAAGAGTTTTCACGCACACGTATTGGACCTTTCTCCCTCTTTTCTCTTTCCAAAGTCACGATGAGTGATTCCATCCACGGACTCCTCCTCTCTGTCCTTGCCTCATCCCCGAGGCTCAACACGCGGCTCTCCCTCTCTCCTCTTTTTTGTTTTAAGTCACTTCATTCCAATGCCGCACAGCAACCGGGCAAGGATTTTTTTATTTATTTTTTCCTACCTCCTCTCCCTCCTTCCTATCTGGGCCGACGGAGGCCTACAGGGACTTATTTGGTGTCTGTCTTTATCCCCACAGCTTGTCTCTGGCCTACGGGTAAACTGCAGAGTGTGATCTGTCTGCTAGTTGATAGAAATCTCCCATTCTCCTCCTCACTCGCGCTCGCCCTCACTTCAAAGCTTGTCACCAGTCTGTGTTTGAATTTTAGAAGGGGAGGTTCTGTGGGGTTGGCTCTGAGTGTATGTGTCTCTTTACTGAGCTACTACTACTCCACTACAGGAGGAGTTTGGAACTTTCAGCACAGATACGGGATCAGTTTTACCCACCGGAGCGTCATTGTCAAATGTAGTGTTAGTTATCCATCTAGGTTGTTTTGGTGTGAGTTGCAGAGTTTTGGCAATACTGCCTGTAGAGATGTCTACCTTCTCTCCAGCTTCATCTCCAAAACTCAGTAACTCACACCAAAACAGATAAATAGCACTAAAGGTAAGAGGAAAAATATGTATTGCTGATTATGGACTGAACCTTTAGAACCGGTTTCAGTGTGCCACAAGGTAAAAAAAAAAAGCCCACAAACTGTTGGGGAAACCAGTAAGGAAACAGGAAATTAACTACTTCCCTATGTGAGGCTAATCTGGATACTTCTCCACTTCCTGTGCTTTAGACGAGCAAACTGCTGCAGATTAAATATGAGTAAACAGACCTTTTAGAACCAATGAAGCTCACGCCGAGGCTCTGGAGTTGGCAGGAGTTGCAACAAAGTATCTGAAGGTCAAACGCATCAGCCTCACGACATTTGCAGCGGGGCCATTGGAGGGCATGAGGAGCTGGATTCACTCATCAAAGCCTCCGTCACTGGTGGTGGTGTCAACTCCCACATCCACAAATCTGTGACTGTAAGGAGGGGGCAACAGAAGACTGCTTAACCTGTGCTGTTGGAGGTGATGCTGTCAGAGAACACAAGACACATGACTTGACAGAACCAGAGGGGGAGCTATTGGAAGATGTGTTAGGGATTTTGCAGCATGTGCGTTTTTGTGTGTGTGTGTGTGTGTGTGTGTGTGTGTGTGTGTGTGTGTGTGTGTGTGTGTGTGTGTGTGTGTGTGTGTGTGTGTGTGTGTGTGTGTGTGTGTGTGTGTGTGTGTGTGTTTGTCTGTGCGTGTTTGTGTCTGTTTGTTGTGCCTGTTGTATCACAACGTGGGGAAAAAAAATTTACTGAAGAAAGTTTCTCTCATACTCACATGCCATATGACATACCTTTCGGGGTAAAACCTGGAGAGGGAAGAATGAAACCAGGCACACACACACACACACACACACACACACACACATACACATATACACACACACACGCACATCCTCACAGGGGTATTTGGATGTTATTACAGTGAACAGCGGGGAGGCAAACAAACCCACAGAGGGGGAGAGGAACAGGGACACAGCCCCTGTAAATAAACAACACCCCATGGCCACTGCCACGGCCCACACACACACACACACACACACACACACACACACACTGACACACACATGGAACAGGTTTAAGATGCACGTTGATTACAGCGTCATGTGGTAACAAAGCCCACACGTGCAGGTTCCCTTTCTTACGAAAAAGTCACTGATTTGGTTTGGTGGCCCTTAATCAGCAGTTTAATTAACATGATTTGCAATCAGAGTAACACAATAAGACTGCCTCACAACCACTGAGTCCATTCCACGCTGTGTCATCCTGAAAAGTGATATAAATCATCCAGTTACAAAATGTTCATGCCTAATAGCCACTTAAACAAATCACTCTTGGGTTGCAAAGCATATTTTGTCTCTTCGTATGTTTGTCCACTCGGAGCCAATGACATCAGTACATTTCCCGGAGAGTGTAAAACATTCTTACGAATCGCTCTGATGCATGTAAACACGTTCAATTTATTTAGAGTTCATGTAAACGGTTTGAAAAGTTTCACCAGAGCAAATTTATTGGGACCGCTAAAGCAGTCTGCATGGAGCTGTACTTCCAAATGATGGTGAACTCTTTCAGATGTGATGCAGCTAATGAGCTAACACTACCTGTTACGTGCTCACGCGGCAGATTAAACCGCAAACACACACACACACACACATCTAGTCAAAGTCTGAACCCAACTGTATGTAAATGTAAAAAAGCCATTCTGAGGTCAAGAGTTTAGACCCAAACAAACACTAACAATGAAGACAATTACTACCAGATTGGCCTATTACCAAAATAGACTGCATTCCTTTCTTGAGTGTGTGTAACCTTTGGTCCCCGTGTGTGTGGGTGTATGTGTGTGTACCATCTGCTGCTAACGAGCTCAGAGTGAGCAGGGTCCAGGTGTGGGAGTGTTTAGTGTACACCGTGGGGGCAAGTGAGCCTCCTGTTTGAGATCCACACACACACAGAGCCTCCTAATACAGCATAATCGTGTCTGTGCCAACGGGTAGACTTGACTAGCATGAAAGAGGTGCTTCGACCTTTTACAGTTTTAGTTGGTTGTTAGTTGGTAACTATGCCAACGAGCCATTTCACAAGAACATTGCATTTATTTAGAATTTTGGGGAGAAGCTAGGCCGGTGGCTACCTAACAAACACAGGGGAATGAAAAAAGAAAACACAGAGAAAGAAGAACAGAGAGTTGGAGAGATAATTTTCTTTTGCTGCTTTGATACTATCCACCAGTTCAGTCTGAAAATGCTGTTCAAGTGTGATAACATAACATCGATAACACCGTAACTTTTTCAAGTTAGAAAATCACAGATCGCAGATCTTTGTCCGCACTGAAACACCTGATCAGCATGAAAACGGCTACATTTCTTCTTCTTCCACCTCCTTTTGTTCGGCAAACCAAAAAACTGCATCACAGCCACATGTGGTCAGCAGTGGGACAGACTTATTTATTGGATTTATGAAGTTAATGTTACTTGTATGAAGCTTTTAAATGTGTTTTGGGGGAAACATTCATATTGATCAACTACAAAATTGTCCTTTATATTCTTTATACTTTTTTGCCAATAAGGACGTGAAATAGGTCTTAAATTGCATTCATAATAGTCTTACAAGTCTTAGAAACTTACATTTAACCTGTTGAAACCAGCAGAAACCCTGTATACTGTATTTTAATACACCTGAACTAAAGATTTAGTTTTCCATTTTACATATTTCTGCTGTCAGACAACTGAACCAGCACAAAATATTGATTTGATTTTGGCTCATTCTGTAAATACTACCTGTTACCTGTTCCAACCACTATTTTCTGATTGTTGCCTTTGCATACTTTACAGCCTAATGACACGTGAGAGATCTCAAAAAGTTAACTTTACTTACAGATTTATCCACTCTAGAGAGTTTTTCCAAAAGTTCCCTTTAGTCTTAGTGTGGACCAAAGCAGAGATGGAAAGCGCATTTTCAGATTCAGCCAGTTTAGTGTTGATGCAATGTAAATAGTTTCTGTTTTTATGAAAGTAATGAATGCTCTTGGAAGTCTTTTAGCCTTCATCTATTCAAGCAACAGCTGTTTTCCAACATGACAGACAGGCAAACTCTGCATCATCCTACATATACTATATTATATCTTGGAATGCATTGAAAGTACTTCTGTACTCTCCAAACAAACTTGCAAAAAGATTAAATTAAAAGCCTCCCGACAGAGCTATAATGACTCTGCAGGTGTTTTTACATCAGGTTGTATTGCATAAACATGCTGTCTTGTTTGTGAGTGATAGTCTGCGTATATACAGGTGTGTGTTTTCCTGTATTTCATTTCAAGTTCATAACTCCAGCTGTCAACAAGTAGCACCAGCACCAGCAGTAGTTAGACTCACAAGTTCCCGTTCTGTTTTGTTTTACGTCCATCTCCACACGCGTCACATCTTTAACAACTTCTCTGTCAGCTTTCCCTCCTGTGCCAGCTCCCTCCCCGTCGTATCTGTTCCCTTTCTCCTCCCATGGGGGAGTCAGCAGAATCTCATCACAGTGATTTTTGAGGGGGAGGCGGAGGGGGGGGTTAGAGGATGGATATTGTGCCAGTCGGATGCAGGGCGTGGAGGTGAGGCTGCCAACAGGAGGTGGGCATGGGGTGCCAGGCAGAGGCTCCACGCTGAGACACATGCTTAATTAGCATCCAGGATGGATGGAGGGAGGAAGAAAGGGATGGATGGATGGAAGAAGGAATGGATGGCAGTACAGGAGGCTAATTATGCCGTTTGAAAAGGGATGGCGGAGAAAAGCGGTTTGGAAAAAGCAAATCTGAGCATCTCAGTCGCTGGATGAAAGCGGCGCTCAGGCATTGTGTCAAAGCACTTGGACTCTCATTTGAGGCTTATTGTATATATGAGCATCACAAATTTACAGCAAAGCCAAAAGTGCTCCCAAGAAATTCATTTCCTGAGCTCCGGCAATACTTTCTGATGAATGCGACAGCTGTGCTGCTAGAGTTGATTGGTGTGTGTTTTTGTGTGGGTGTGTGTGTGTGTGTGTGTGTGTGTGTGTGTGTGTGTGTGTGTGGGTTCCAATGCGTATCATCTGGCACTGTCAAGGCATGGCTTTCTAATTTGGAAAAATAGAAAAGTGACTTTCTGCTCATTCACACTCGCACACGCGCCAACCATTCTGTCAGAGCGTTTGTCAGCTGGTGAATTGCGGCGTACGCAATGACTCGACACAATTATGCACTTTATAAGAAAGATTCTTCTGATACGTTGAAGCTCACTCGCTTTCCCTGATGAGAAAGTAGCAAAAGCAGTCTGAAGATCTGCTGATTGGAAGGTTTAGATTACACACAAACGCACACACAACCACAGTGAACTCCAAGATTAACAAAGTCTTTCAGCTTTACAATTTTACCACATGACACTCGTGAGAAATAGGGAATTCCCTATTGTGTGTGTGTGTGTGCGTGTGTGTTGTTGTGGTCTGGCATTGAGTCCAGAGAGAATCTGGCTTTCGGTCAGCTACTGTCTGCGCAAGACATTAACTTTTCCACTGATAACCACTTACACGCAGCACACATACATACACCATAGATACACACGGTGCTGCATGTGATGTCACCGGGTTCACGATGAGGACATGAACTTGCCGTGGCGTGCGAGGAATAACAAAGGAATAACAAAGTCATCGCTCTCCACCTCCGGAGATGTGAAGACGAGGCTCTTTGCTTGCTGACCACCGCCTCAGAAGTCTGCTGCATTTTCAATCTAACCTGGATGAATTTCATATTGCTGTTTTACCAGTTGCCATGGTGAGACTGAGACTTGTTTTGTGTGTTTGTTTACTTGTGTGAGTGTATGTGTGTGCGCCACAGCAGTATTTCAAGGCACATCATCTGGCACTAAAGCTGGCTGTCTAATTTGGGGAAATGGGCTTCCGCATGAAAAGCATCCATATGACAGACATCCAGTGTGTGTGTGTGTGTGTGTGTGTGTGTGTGTGTGTGTGTGTGTGTGTGTGTGTGTGTGTGTGTGTGTGTGTGTGTGTGTGTGTGTGTGTGTGTGAATAAACGAATCTTCCAGACCTATGTCTGCAGGCTATTATGTTAATACAATCAATGGACAAAGAATTTCACTAATTTTGTCCAAACACGCATTTCCTTTCCTCATCATCCTCTTCCTCTTCCCTCTTCTTTTCTCTCCCCCACTTCATACTCAGAAGATGTATTATGCCTTGTTCAACACACACACACACACACACACCTGAGTCCCAGCTTCTTGCTGAGACTGATGCCCCCTTTACCTCACATTATGCATCTCTTTGCATAATGTCCCCTACCTAACACACACACACACACACACACACACACACACACTGCCGTCCAAAGATTGAGCATTCACTTCCCGACCTCATATTAAACCTGCGCACAAAGACACACATGCCCTTCCCCAGACTACCACAATATTAACATACACATATACACACACAGACACAAAGCCCCTTTAGTGAATAGAACTGCAGCCTTGCCCCAGCCTTGACTCTGATGTGCTTTCACTTCCTGGATCCCATTCAGAGACATTAGAGCTCCCTACATTACGGAGACATGCTAATGATATCTGGTAATGCTCCACGGCTGCATTGACATGCAGAATGAGTCTGAACTCATACGTATATGCAAAACACAGAAATAGACTAGTCCTTCATGGAGTCATTTAGACTCTTTATGGAGTGTGTGTGTGTGTGTGTGTGTGTGTGTGTGTTTGTGATATTAAATTCTGTGTATTTGGGTGTTTGCCGGGGTTGTGCCGCTTTGATAGCCTGGATCAAACGTATCAGTGTTTACCTCTTTAGATTTCCATGTGTGTGTCTGCCAAACCTGTGATTGCTTGTTTATGTAGACATGTGCATGTCAGTTATTGTATAGCGGCTGCTTTTGTGTATTTCCCCAGCGTGCTGCTGTGTGCATATTATGCTACAGTGGGTGCGGGTGGGTGTATGCTGTGTTTGACCAATGAAATGTCCATTGAATAAACAGCCTGTGTTTATATGTGAATACTCAGAGCTTACAGATAATTGAAACTGTATGCTCTCTCCTCTCTGTCTACCCTTCAGGGATGGCTTATATAAACCCCCTGCTATTGTTGTAACCTTACACCAAGTCCACACTTGCGCAACTAAATTTGACACCACATAGTTTGCTCTACATGTTAGCCTTCGATCCACTGTTTTAACACCATTTTCCATAGAGGATGAGGGAGGGATGAACACTCTTCTTCCAAAAGATATTCCCTCATTTGGTGTTTTGATGATGGTGGTGAAGACTGCTAACCTTGGGCAGCAGCTGGACTCATAAGATCACACAAGGATCCATCTTGACAGGCTTCAATTTATGCCTCTGTGGCCAAACCGTGGTATCGGACCAATCAGCATTTGAAGAAGTACTGGCAGCTCGGGGGTTAGAGCTAGAGATTAGCATAGTAATGCTAACATCAGTTATATCAGAACTGGAAAGTAGAGTGCTAACATGTCACTTAAAAATCTCCCATAGGTGTTCAGTCGGGTTGAGAACCATATGATTCACATCATCATCATGCTCATGAAACCATTCAGTGAGCCCTCGTGCCCTGTATGGAAACATCTGCATTTGTTCTCAATTAACCAGATTTTGTCTTTAATTTGTCGCCCGTCTGTAAGTGATCATACAGAGCAGGATTTGACAGAATGGAGCTTTATCCTGCTGAGTAAACTGACTGTGACCGTCCTACTCCCCTACCACATGATGCCTTTAATCCACGGTTGTTTGCCAACAGAAAGAGAATGAAGAAGAAGAGATTTAGCTGGTTTTGGTGGGAAAATGACCTGAAAATGCTTTTGTGTACCAAAGTCGCTCTCACATGTAAACAGCGTTTCCAGATTTATCCGCCTGAGCGTGGACGTGGCTTTAATCTATCACTTCCTGCTGTGTGTGGATGAGAGCGTGGACAACCCTCTGCCCAAAGCCTACTCTAAATGTAATTTTTTTTTCTTCATATGACTGGTGTGTTTGCATGAAGCGTACACACACATGGTCATCGGAGGGGCACAGTGCTTACATGTGGTTGCATGTATTTATGTTACCGCATGTGGGGCATTCCATGATTGCTCCCACTTGTTTTTTTTGTTTTTTTTGTTTCCACTGAAACCACAAGGCTGCACACAAACACATACAAGCTTTGACTACTTTATGTACATCAACAACACTTTTCCATGGATCTGAAGTATTACGGAGGTTAACATACAGCCTAAGGATGTTTGGTCTCCACCACATGGCCTACAAACACTTTTCTTTTTCACCAAATGTCTACCTAAATGACTTCCAATGAGGCAGGTATGACTTTAGTGCCTTATTCACAGGTATTTGGACTTTTCAGCGACTGAACCTTTGACCTGCATACTTATAAATATATTATTTGTCCTCTGTCTCCTCACAGATGGCGCCCAGAGAATCTCGACCTGTGCACCACTACGCAGAGGTGGACCGACAGTACCACACACAACCCAGGTGAGACCACTGTGTGTGTTTTAGTCCTCAGTGCAGGAAGTGAAGGGATAACTTCTTGCCCCTCCCTCCCTTTGTGTCTCCCCCACTCACACACGGCACAGACTAATCCTCTTTGGAGCTTATAATTAAATCTGGAGTGTTTGCCTTGGGAGTGTCTACTCATCCCAGGAATAGGAGTGTTCAACTCTCCAGAGAGCAGGGCACAGTCAGGAGGATCACACACACACACACACACACACACACACACACACACACACCTATACACACTCACATGCACGCACACAGGATGGTTTGCTCTTATGAAGGATGTATAACCTCTAGTGTGGGTTTAATGGAACTGCACATGTACCTTCTGTTTGTTTAAACGTCCTCTTGTCAAATTAGCCACATGTGCACACACACACACACACCTCCTCTGCTCTCCGTATGAGTGTCCCCCGAGCACACATACATCAGTCCAACCATACCAGAATATTACCCAACCTGTGCGTGTGAGTGTGTATGCGATACGAGCAAACGCCATCTTTGTGATGTTTGCGGTCCAACAGCTAAGTGGAGCGTGGAGTGGTGCGGCGCGAGGAAAGCGAGGAGGAGGAGAATGAGGAAATAGAGGGGACACCGGGATGGAGAGGAGGAGAGTGAGAAAAAGAGAACAGTCATTTCACGGGTTATTGCCCCTACTGATATGACAGGCACCAGGGAGCGCAGACATCAGCACCGGCTCAGGGGGGACGAGACACACTGAGAATCTGGGAGAGAAAAGGAGGGACACGAGCAAGCAGCAGAGGGACGGAGAGATTAGCCAACTGTAACTGTGGGGACAAACCCAAGTGGAGACAGACAGGCTGGGAGACTTAGAGGACTTTTGACAGCCCAGGCCAAACTGTATGTACGTACAGTAACAGAAAAAGAAGCCAGAGTTCAGGTCATCCACTTATTGAAACTTTGCCCGTAATGAAACCGAAGCATGTCCGGAAAATTGAAAACCTTCCCAGCCATTCAGAGTGGAGGAAATGGAAGTCACATTCTGCATTTTATTACTGAACAATATCAGTCAACATTTTTTTCTACCCGTACTAATCGTTTAAATCATTTTTCAAGCAAATTTTCTACTTAATATCACTGTAATTAATGGACTTTTTTCACCCTTTTGGGCTAAATGTGCACAAAGCAGTTAATCGTAGATTATTTTAATTAAGTTATCAGGTTTAAATGGCACACATTCTCTGGTTTCAGAAACTTTCCAGTTTAGCTGAATGATTGATAAACAAATAAGAAAACTGCATTCTGAGGATTACAGCTGAAATATTGGGCTATATTATGTATAATGACAGCTTAAGTGTTTTATATTTAAGAGATAAAGCAGTGGCAGCCATCATGTTCTCTGGCTTATAATATTAGGCATAAAGATAACAAGTCTGGTTCAAATAATGTTCATTACCTCAAGAAATATTCTCATTGTTATTTAACTGTTGTTCATCTCCTCTGAAGTATTTTTAGGCCTAAGACCCATAGGATATCATCCGTTTGAAATGCATATGGTACAGTTGACATGCTCCTGGGGACATGTGCCTCAGCAGAAGAGCAAAAGCAAGAGCAACAGAAGTGCCAGGAAGAGTTTGAACACTATTCAAAACTCACATGTTTTGTGTTCTTGTTTCTGATGTTTCTGTAAAGATAAACCACGACTCCTCAGTCCCCCAAAACTCCTCCGACTCCCCTCAGCATAAATACAGAGGCAAGAGGAGGAGGGGACACAAATATATTCCGGGAATGTTTTTTTTTTTTTTTAGTTTTTTTTTCATCGAGGGGAAAAAAAAAAAACTGGAGAAAAAGAGAGAGCAGACACAGCAGTGAATTGAATGCATTTTTCAAAGTGGAGCTGAACTTTGTGCAAAATCCCCCCGGGGGCCGCCATTATTGAAAGCCATTTCCTCTCAAAATGAGTGCGGCTCCACCATTGGCCTGGCTCTCATTAGCATACATTTGGCCTGCCTTTGTGTGGAGCCGGCTGGGGCTGCAGCTGGAGGGGTGGGAGTGAAGGAGGTGTGTGTGTGTGTGTGTGTGTGTGTGTGTGTGTGTGTGTGTGTGTGTGTGTGTGTGTGTGTGTGTGTGTGTGTGTGTGTGTGTGTGTGTGTGTGTGTGTGTGTGTGTGTGTGTGTGTGTGTGTGTGGATAGAACAGGAGATGTAGCAAAGCACCTCACAGATGGGAGCATATGGAGAGAGAGCGGAGGAGAGGTAAGAGTCAGGGAGATGGGGATGAAATCGAGGCAGAATCAAGGCACTCAGGAAGACATTTGAATATTTCACTTTCAGTGTTGTTTTGCCGACTGTCAATATGTCCATGCACATTATAGCTCTCCTAATGAAAGCACACAAGTATGTTGTATTCAATTTGTGTTTTTTTTTTGTGGAGTTCCATCGTTTTTTCCCTCCCATATGTTCAAGTGATTTAGATTTTTTTGTAGCTTAAAGAAATAGTAAGTGTTCCACTTTTCCCATGGTCAAACAAGAACACAAATCAGAGTTTGCCCTGTCACCCAGTTCACTTCATTGTGTCGGAAAAAAATTCTCATCACAATCCTGCTTCCCCCATTGTGGTTCATTATACTTGAGGTCTGTCTGGCTATTCCCACCTCTCAAATCAAGAGTTTCTTTGGACCTGAGAGAGTGGATGCCAGAGTAGCAGGGCTGAGAGAAAGAAAGTGGACCTCAGCCTGGGACTTATTGCTGAGGGCTACTGCACAGCAGCCAACAAGAGAAGTCTGGGGAAAGAGGATTTGGAAAGAGGGCTGAAAGTGGCAGCGTCGAGAGGTTTGCCCCAGGGAGGGTGATAGTGCTACTTTGGCTCTTACCTCCCTCTCCATTGGCCATTAACGCTGGGTGCAGCTCAGCCTGCGGATAGGCTCTACGCTTGGGGACACACACAAATGCACGCGCACACATGGCCATATGGAGAATATTAACATCATTACCAATTCAAAGCAGCAGGTCATGGGCGCGGCGACCCAGCCCCGGGTTATCCAATCAGAGCACCCCCTGACCCACTCCCCCAAGGTGATTGGATTAGGGGGCCAGGTTGGCGCAGCAACGTTGCTGGCCAGGGCTGATAATTGGCTGATTAATGTGCAGCCGATGGTTAGTGAGTCAGAGAGTACAGGGCTCCAACCAGGGTCCCATACTGGCCCCAAGAAGCCCCTGTCACATCTGGACAATGGAGATGACCCACTGAGAAGGACACAATGTGTGTGTGCGAGGGGTAAAGGTCTTCACAGGTTTATTTATCTATTCAGTCTCAGTGGATCCAAGCGGATCAGCTCTGATCACATGGTGTGTCGTGTTTTTTGACTCAAGATAGAGAGTGTGTCATCGATCGATTGCTCTGAAAATAGTTGAGTAAACTCTCAACTGTTCTTTGTGTTTTCTGCTAATTAGTAAATGTTAGCTTGCTAATATGCTAAACTGACATTATGAAGATGATAAAGATTATACCTGCTAAATATTAGCATGTTAACAATATTTCTGTGAGTGTGTTAGCATGCTGACATTAGCATTTAGCTCCACTCTACAGCCTCACAGAGCCGCTACTTAATGTACTGCGGGTTTGTTCTGTTTTCTACAAGCTGTTTTGGATCAGGTGCAAAGTTCTGGACTCTTAAAGAGTTGGTGTTTGTGTTTGTGGTCAGTCATTCTAAGGGGCCTCTCAGGGTCATCGTTTGAGGAGTGACTGAATGCTCAGTGCTCACACTAAGCGCTCTCTGCCCCTCCTTAAAATACAGGGGGCAGCATCTTGATTGTCCTCAGCATTTCGAGTATCCTCTGGTATGTGGGAAAGTGTCCCTTAAGGACTCTTCATCTGACCTTCCTGAAAAGTGCACACACTAACACGCACTTCCACAGACTTACAGCCACTTGGTTTTCTCCACCATGTCTCGGCACATGAACCTTTTCACCCCCGGCTGTGTCAACTCAGGCCCTAATGAGCCACATCCAGACTGGACACACCTAGCAACACAGAATAGAAAAGAATAAATGACTCAGCCACCCTTTGAGTGAAAGCAATCTGTTGATTAGAACAGGATGAATAAATAAGGAAAGACGAGAGGAATATTAAAAACAAAAAACCCCTTCCGAAATGCTCATATTTACTCATTAATTTCTGCTTCACTGTCTTATTTTGTCAACTGGAAATGAGCTCCTAACATTTCACTCGGTTGGAGGGTTGTATTTATTGCAACGGTTATTATCTTCGCTGAGTAATACTGTGAATGTCCGTAGTTTGAAGCTCTCCATGAATTCGGATAGCTTTTTCAAGGTCAGCGGAGAAATCATATTTTCTCTGCACTCGTCCCATCTTTATTAAAACCCAATCCTGCTTCTCACAGTCTCATAAGTGATCAACGATCTCCCCACCCGCTGCTGTCCAGCTGTCGAATGACTCACTTTAAACTCACCCAACTCAGTTCGAGTTATTGTCTCCGTAACTCATTTAATTTCTCGGGTCCCGGAGAGCTCGGGGTGCGTCCTTTACTTTTCCTACATTTGGCCAATAACAGCTGCTGATGTCTTTCCAGGACTCCACGTGATTGGTTTAAAAGGTGATGTGACCCCCCTCCACTCCCTCTGTTATTGTTAAATAAGCAACACAAGAGCATCTGAAGCAATGTGCGGATTATTTTGTTTGATTTCCCGAGAGGCGTCCTGACCCTTCTCTTATTTGCGGGCCCTTTATGAAGGAAAGGGCCCCGTCGGGGTGCAGCGGCAGCAATGTTTGTCCACCTAACGGTGTTTGTGCTCAGACACAGGAAAATGTAATGGAATCAGCAGTAGGAAATGAAAGGGCTTTAGCCAGCTCTGTCACATGCACAACTGAGGCACCAGTGGCTCTACCTGTTTACAATAACTTCCCTTTTTCTGTTCTCTGCATTTTTCCCTGATTCCATCAATCCCCTTTGTCTGCATTTTCGTGTCGCTTCTGTTTATATCCCTCTTACGTCTCTTTGTATCTCGCCTCACTCTCTGTCTCTTCTCCTTCCTCTTCATCCCTCTCTCCCACAGCCTCTCAGGTCTGTGTAGGGGAAAATGAAATCATGGCTTTATAAATAAAACAAAAGATATATACTTTGAGGCCTTGGCGCTCCCCATGAGCTCAGTGAGAAATACAAAGACTGTCATGTACAAGTCTGCATGACATTCGGTCCGCAAATACAGACGGACGGGCTTCTGTGGAGGAGACACAGGAGTCACCATGAATTCAAATGTTCTCTGCTTTGCACAAGATAGAATAGAGTAGAGTAGAATAGGCATACAGTGAACCAAGTTTGAACTGCAGAGAATCGGAGAAATTGAATATGAGTTGTGGTCAGCCTAAAAGTTTCTACATTTAGTGGAAAAGAAGTGCCATCTGTTTCTGTCATTAACTGCTACTTTACCGCTTTTCCCCAGCACGTCTCTATTACATGATTACCCTCCCTCTTGGAGTACTGTCCAAGAAGTAACTTTGACCTTTGACCTCCTTAGCAATGGCTGCATTTACTTTTGGTGGCTCAGGAATGTCATTTTTTTTGTACTCTTACTCATCATATTTCACTGTTGATAAGAGCCGCAGTTAAGTGCAGTGCATGGAATGAAATGAAATAGAATATCGTATAATAAATGGTTATTGGTAGTCGTCTGATGCACAACATTAGTAAAATGACGAATGAGTCATTAAACCTCCCGATGAGCTCCATGAGAGAGTACCTATTCTTAGTTTACATATTTTCCCTGGTGCCTCCCATCTCTCCTCACCTTCTCATTTCTAACTCAGAGCTCCCACGGACCCGCCGCTACCTGCCACTGACACTGTACACACTCCTTGTCATTGCTCAGTATATAGTAGCGGAGAGTGTAAACACGAGCCCATTTAGATGAGGCACGTGCGTCTAGGTGAGAGCCAATTTCCACCGCTGTTGTTGTCATAGCCTGGTTTGATTAGCAGAGCTGCCTCGGCGGCCGGGGCCAGAGTGGCTAATGGTTTCCTCTGCCGCGGAGCCAGCCAGGTCTGCTCTGTGTCTGTAGCACTCAGCTAGCACAGCGCCATTAGCGCTCCGACTTTGTGTGTGTATGCATGTGTGTGTGCAGGGTTTGGACAAGGATGAATTTAGAGAATCTGGAGAATGCATCATACACTAATGAATATGTCAACTCGCTAAATGTACTGTATTACATCTTTTAAATAAACAATTTTTACAATAATTGATGGCCACACTCTCCTCCGACCAGAGGACGTGTTTTGGCAACTTATCATCTAGAAGGCATGGACAGTGGTTTCACTGCCTTAAACTGCAGATTGAATACAGTAAATGCCTGCATTTCAAGCTAACTGATACCTCTGCAAATAACGACACATTGAACATTTTACCCAGAAAAGTGTGTGCATGCATATGAATGTCTGTGCGTGGGAGTGTTTGGCAGTGAGGTGGAGCAGCTGTTTTTTGCCGAGCAATTAATGTATTTTGCATGCAATGCATGTCTGTTCCTCGCGAGTTGACTAACAGGTGAGCGCATAACTGGCAGATGTGCTTACATATGCATCTGTAAGTTCTCTTCATCTTTGCAATCAGGGCATTAATATATTAAATTTGCAAATGTAATTTTGGTGAGTGCAGCTAAATGTCTAACATTTGCAATAATTATTTATGTATGTGTGTGAACAAAATACGACAAACATACATACAAACATACTTAAACTTTAAACAGAAGGTAGATCAGGTGAGTAGCAGTAAGCAAAGAGTAATGTATAGAGTAGAATGCAGTTAGCTGCCTCCAAAGCTCCAGTTGATGCTTGTTTATTTCTCCCCACATTTAAGAGTTTACTTACAGCACAAAAAACTAATATAGAAAAGTAACAACTTTAAATAACATTTCTTTGTATGATCATCTAATTATCTACCTAATCTTAACTCAACCAACTCTACACAGCAGATTTTCAGGCATCGATTTTCTTGAATCCATCTTATTTATAGTTCTTGTTCTTCTCTGTAATATATATATATATATATATATATATATATAATAAAATAAGTGATTTTAAACGGCCTTATGCTACAATATAGACTGTTGAAGGATTACTTTTGGACACTTTCCTGTTACGTGAGATGTGGCAGACCAATCTCCACGTTATGACTCGCCTAGGCAGGATGGGTCAAACAAAATCCGGACTTTCACCCAGTAGACCACTAGTCGCATATATGATTTATTATTTTAAGTTTCTTCTACATCTTTTCCTAAACCAAACCAAGTCATTTTGTTGCCTAAACCTAACCAAACTGTGACTTCAGCAAGCTTTATTTTGAAAGTGTAACCTGACGTTGTATATTTATTATTGCTAACTTGCAAACGGAATTAGAACGTGTTGAAAACTGCCTCATGTAGGCGAGGCAAAACGTGACACTGCCACAGTGGGCCACCATGTAGGAGACTCTTTGGCATGATTTCAGGTTGGATGTGACTGTGTCTCTTTACATAATATCAGTTTTACTTATTATACTTATTTGTCAAATTCGAGCAAAATAATTAATAAACCATAATTATCTAGCTTAGTTTTAATGGTTGAATGTAAAATGTGAATGGCAAATATCAGAGCCTACACCACAATGCTCTTATCAAATTGAATCATATTTTGTCATGTGTGTTTTTGAGCACGTCTGACAGAGACACATGGTTGTTTTCCAGTTGTTTAGGACTGGAGGTATTTGTGGGACCAGGATGGTGAGTGCGGGGGTCTAATAAGGGACTGGGAGTTGGGAGGGGGGGGTTACTAATTTCCTCCTTCCGTTTCCTAGGGGCAGGTGCAGGGTAACCCCCACCTCCCCCAATTCCCCATGCTACCACCATACACACAAATTCTTCACTGTCATAAGGCGGAAGGTTATGGCTAAATGGCAACACACACTCTCACAGTCCCAGATGGTCATGCACACACACACATTTTTCTTTCTCGGATAAGTATGTAATCATATACACTCCCAACTCACATTCACATGCATATAAATATGGATGTAATATTCAGTCTGTCATTTGCTCTCACCCACACACACACACACACACACACACACACACACACACACACACACACACACACTCAGAGGGTGGTTGGGAGTGTGGTATATGGTGCTGATGTTCTCGAAGTGTGAGTCAGATGTATTACACGGCGTGTCATTACAGCTTTCCACTCTAGTTGGTCCCTGTGGTTCACATCACACCCTGCGCTGCTGCTCTATATAGACCTCAGGAGGACAGACGGGTGTCTGCATCTGTCTCTCTGCCTGTCTCCTGCTCAACATGGCTCATCTTTTTCAACACTGCCTCTTTTTTTTGTTCCCTCTGCCTCTCCCTTTCTTTTCACTGTCTCCATTTTCATGAATCTATGAATAGATCAAATTTAAAGAGCAAATGGAAACAGAAATATTTAATAACATTTCCAATGTATCCCAAAAGGTTTGTATATTTGCTCAGATCAAAAAAGTATGTAAAGAAATGATAAATAGGGATGGAAATGCATTTGATGTAGACAAATGGTTCCATGTCATTGCAAAACAGATCAAAACTGGCTTTGCACTCTGTGAAACGTTATCTGTAAATTACCTCTTCCTGGTAATGTCATACCTACTGTCACTCCCATGTCTGTGTCTACATTGCAGCAAATAGTAGCTTTATCAATGATAGCTGTATTACAATATCCCTAGTACTTTAAATAATAACAGAGAGAAAAATAACAACATACCAAGTACTAATTCAGTCTTGACAGTCTTTTCATTTTCCTGCTGTGACATTAATTCAAACCTATTTATTTGTTTCAACGTCCATCATGGAAACATCTCATTTGCATATGTTTTTTTTATTTTTGACATTTCAGAAGTGTGCTTAAAACTCACTTGACAGCTGAATGAAAACACACCTACTGTCTGCATGTGTCTTGTTGTCATAAGCGCTTTTCAAGATAGATAAGCCGTGCTGGCAGAGCTCCTTTAATTGTCATTACCAACTGTTTTATTTGTGCAGGAATCTGCCATGTTTGGCATGTTTTTTGTAAGTCAAAAGCAACAGCTCTGGAGGAAATTTCCACCCTGTCCTCGGGAAACTGTAGCTCACTTTTGTTTTTGGTGGAAGACGGGTAAACCAGAACACTACTTGATCTTTTACATGTCTGTTAATAATTAGGGAGAACTGTAACTTGTGTTTTACCTTTATTTAGCCGTTGTGTTTGTATTTCTTTCTCCTGCTCACTCTCCCTCTCTCTCTTTCCCATACTCACATGGGACACAGCACACTTACCGACGAAGTTACATAAGTACACAAGTAAACAAGAGATCTCGTTTTGACACTCTGAATATACAAACGCAACCATGCACTCTTCTTCTGGCTCGCTCTCTTAGTCGCATGCTGGAGATGTTTTACTTAGAGCCGCTAAATTAAATCCTAATTAATGCAAAATTCAAATATGGCTGGACATCGTCATTTAGCAAAGACCCGCAGAAACGCACACAGACTAAACACATTCACTTCCCTCCATATTCCAACCAGGCTGAAGCCAGCTGTGTGACCCAGGAATGAGGAACTCCCTATGGGTCACTGAGGCCCGTGGACCCCCTAATCCCCCAGCTGCTTGGCCGGACACACACAAACGCATACTCTCATGCCGTTAACCGCAATACGTCCCGACGTTCGCTTTTAAACAATGTTTTTACAATAATATCAGATATTCTACATTTTAAATCTGGTGGTAAAATGTGCTTAAATCGATGTCCAACCAAAACTCTGACCCTTCTGCTTCTCCTTCAAACACATTGAAACTGTCAGACCCTCACCTCCCCGAAGGAGCATAAATACTCCCATATGAGCAGACAAAAGGCAGCCCTACAACCCATAAACAGCTACTAGTCCTAGGCTAGTAGGCCATGTCATGTCAGGGTCAAAAGTCATCCAGACCTTTGTAGCATGGCACTACAGGAATTTATCCTACTTCATTTATCACTTAGTCATCCAGAAAATTGGACAAAGAACGTATTCACTGATGCTTTCACACCTAAATTGTTGTTTTTCCTGCCATTAGCATCCATAAGTCTTCCATTTTTCTGCACAGGGTACTATATTGTTAAAGGTTTACTCCACACATGGATTTATTGTTGCTCATATTACTGCTTTGCCCTTATTATTACCTTGGAGAAGCTAGAAATAGCACTGTAGATGAGGAAAAGAGGAGGTGCACGGATGGTAGAAGCATTTAAATAACAGCATGCATAAGGAGGTGATGAACAGATATGAAGGGGAGAGGTCAGAGGTGACAGAGGGAGAGGAAGATGAATATTCAAGTGGAAACGATGTGGAAATTGAAGATGGCAGAGGGGGGAAGAATAAGAAGAATGATGAGAGAAGAAAGGGAAAGCTAGCAGAGGTTCCTGTCTGTTTGGGTGGCCCTGAGTCGGGTTGAGGGACCCAGGTGTTCCCCTTCCTCTATCCATATCACTTCAACCTTTCTTTGCTTCTCCTCGCCCGCCCTGGTGGCCTTCGCCATTTAATCTGGATTAATGAGGAGGTTGACCTTCGTCTCTCTTCCTCTCTCTAGCTCTTTCCACCGCTCGCCGAGCTTTACATCGAGGAATTTACCCAGACTCCCTCCACATCTGCTTCTGCCTCCTCAGATGAAATCTCTCTCTCTCTGTTCTTATTCTACCTCTCAGACTTTTTTCCCTTTTTTGTCTTTTTAGACCTCATCCCCCTATTTCTCTTTTCTTCCTTATCACAAACCATAGCAATGCACGTGTGTGTGTGTGTGGGTGTGTGTGTATTCCTATCTGTGTTTGTGTGCGGCCCCGTCCTTCCTGCTCTGCTGACTGACAAGGCAGCGCTGTTCATTCTTGGGACCACCTGTGTATCCCGTCCCGCAGCTCTGTTTGGGTGGTCAGGCCTCCCTGGCACACACTCTACTGACTGACACACAAACACACACACACACACACACACTACACAAATCCACTTCACCACAGTCCATGAATATCCTCAAGGGAAGCCCGCTTATGCACAAGCACAGACACACACGCACAACCGAGCTGTGTGCGACCTAATCTGTGGTGAGTGAGTCATTCTAATTGGCCAGTCAACAGGTGCTGAGCTCGACTCGAGGGACTGGACAGAGGAGACGCGGGGATATGATTGCAGAACAAGGGAGAGGCTAAGCTCAAGGCTTCTGTATAATAACTACAGTGGGAGCCATTGTTGAAGGGTGGGAAGTAAATTTCTAAATGTGTTTTGCTGCTCTCTGTTGCTGACTGATGGAGTATAATGGTCAATTGAAGTGTAGCCTCTTAGTGAAAGCTTCAACATTTGCTGTTTCGGCTGTGTGCAGTTCATTGATTTCTTCAGTGTTACCGGTTTCTGGGTAATCGGGGTAGGGGATTCGGGATACCTAAGTTTTTCCAAGGAAAGATTGATTTTTTTTTTAAATTATGTATACCCGTAACCAGGCTGCATGACAAAGTTTACACACATGACAGGATGAAAATGTCATTACATTATTATTTATTATTATTTTCATTACATTTAGAGTCCTTATATTAAAAATAATACTGAGTCTGAATTATTTGTGTAAAGTCTGCCTGTTAACCATAAGCAGCATCTTGCACCTTCCAATACACATTAAATCAAAGTTGTACTGTACTATCTTATGCACAATATGTATTATGTTGTGTAATAATAATAATTAGAGAAGATATATTGTGTTACTCTATCTTTAGGGGAACTTTTTAGCATTTAGCCTCACAGGCTAATTGCTGCTGATCAAAGACCATTGTCCCTGAAAAATAAAACTAAAAGTGGATCTTACAGCAACCAGGTTACTGCAGGTCATGCAAACATGTTGTCCAATTTGCTGCATAACTTGATTTCCCGCAGACTTCTTGTGTGCATATAAACATACTCAAGATCGTGGTGTTGGCAGTTGGCACATTGGTGGCGCCACTGTGGGAGTACTCTGGCAAAAGTAAAAAAATAAAAAGACAGAAGAAATTTGCAAGGTCATCTGGGACAAAATAGTTGATCCTGCCACAGCAGAGCGTCATCCTGGAACGCATTGCTGCGGTCAGACACCCGTTTTGATCTCACAAACAGGAGATAGAGACGAACATTATTGCCATGCTAACTGTTGAAGAAGACTTAGTAGAGAGTAACTAACTTTGTTGTGTCTTTGTGGGCTTCCTGTTTCATACCATCTTCTCACCACGAACCTGTAGCAACATGCTCACACTAGCACAGACCTTTAGAGATGCATGCATTTGATCTGAATGTGCCCTTTAGCCTTCTATCGATTGAGGCCAAGAAGAGGTGTCAAAGGTGGCAAGAAAGTTTGTTTGGAATAAACAGAAAGAAAGTGTGTGCGAGCGGAGACTCAACAGAAGTTATCATTAATGTTGACAGGGCTCTTGCAGATCACCGCTGTTAAAAATAGAGAGAGTTTCCCTTACAGCGAGGCCCATGAAGACCTGACTTTTAGATTTGCTTACTCGCTCCAGCTAGACATGTGTGTCACTCAGCACTGGAAACAGCACATAAGATGGAAAACATTTGAATGGGCCTGTGAAAGGTGAGCAGCCCTCTCTTTTATTTTCTCCCCTCTCTCTCTCTCTCTTTATCTTCCCCTCTCTCACTTTCTCTCTCTCTCTTTCTCTCTCTCCTCTCTCCCCTTCCGTCTCCCCGAGCCCGCGTGTCGCCTTACCCAGGGGTTTAGCCCCTAATCACCCAGAGCTAGTGGGAGGGAACCGGAGACTTCCAGCTGGCTGCCTCGTTACTGCAGACCCCTGGGACACACACACACACACACACACACACACACACATTCCTACACACACCAGCTAAACACACACACGACCTCATATATGCTTACCAAAGCGTTTGCTGTTATCTCTTGGCATCTCTCCATCCACGTCTCCCCCACAACTCGATCCTGCCAAGGCCACAGCCTCGCCACCTAAACTGAATAACAGGAGGAGGCTTACTGCAAGAAGGGGGCCAAATCTCTGGCACGTCCTCTACTGCAAACCAGTTTAAACCAGTATTAAATATTGTCTTCCTCTATACTCTAAAGCATACACACTGTATAAGTGTGTGATCCTATGTGTGTCTTTACTAATGGTGTCAGACAGTCCTACAGACTCCAGTTGCTACTTTCTTACAGACGACCATCTTTCTCTTTCAGGAGGGATCCATATGATTACCCCACCCACTCCAGACCCGTGCCAAGAGAGCCGGCTCCCTACTCCTACCACGACCCTCCTGCTTCCAGCCACCCCGGCCGCATGCCGCTCCCCCAGGCGGGCACGCAGCCCCACCAGGCGCCCAGCAACCAGCGCTACTACCCCTCGTCCCCCCAAGCAGGGCAGCAGCAACGTGCACCGGTAAGGCAGGACATGCCCCCTTCGCCCACCGCCGGGCGCAGAGGGCGGCACTACTACGAAGCCGCCGGGGGCGAGGGGACGGATACCGGCAGGCCAGTCCCGGCCGCTACACCAGCCCCGAGCGCTACGGCTACGGAGACGACAGACAGCCTGACCCGAGACGAAAGAACCCCCTGATAGGTGCGGTGTAAAAGGTAGTCCTGAGTACCAGACCTCTCTCACCTAACCCCCAAAAGTGCGGTGAAGTTGAATCAGACTACAAAGGATATAAATAACTCCAAATTCATGTTTCCAGATTTGTGAAACATAATCAGCAGTCACCCAGGCTGCCAATGTGGATAAGTGAGATTTTGCCATATTAATTTATCTGATCAGGAAAGCTGAAAGCAATAAGTGACAAGCTGCGAGGCTAAAATAAGGCTTATTTTCAGAACCATCTGGTCATAACTGACTCCACAGGCCAAGACAGATTTAACAAGCATTAAGGTCTCATATGTACATATATATACATGTTCTCTCTGCTGCTGTACATTTGCAAGTGTGCCAATGTTTATAAAAAACAGGATCTTATTTTGAAATAGATTTTATAATGTAGACTTTAAATTGAATTAAGGGCAATTCAATGAATTACACAGATATATAGAATCAACTCTATTCCAGCTAACTTTTTTTTGCACAAGCTGATCAAACTGAAGGAAATAAAGAGGGATCACCTTGACCAGCCGGACTGTTATGTCAAAGGACACACAGGAAGTCAAAATCGACAAACAGGAAAAGGGAAGTACCCCCCCTTCAAAGTATCTTCTTGTCCTTGATGTTTTGTCGCTCGGACTTCCTTTACATCCTGCTGTCACACTTTGCTGTTTTTTTTATATTTTTGCCTTTTGATTATCTGGATGTGGTTCAAACCTTTTACTGTACATTTGTAATGCAAATTAGTTCATTTGTGATATTTTTGTGGTGCTCCAATAAAATCTAGCAAACACAGACATAAAGGTAAGCTGTGTGACACTGAAGCAAATAAAGAGCTTAATGAAACTTTTTATCCTTCAACATATCATTGCTAAATGTCGCTGCACTGTAAACTCACTAAATGTGTCATTGATGGTTTGATTCAAACAAATTTGATGTCAAATAAATGCGTGATTTTTTTTATACAAATATTTTGCATTAAATGTTTTGAAATTGTCTCCCTCTGCCGCACCAGATCATTTTAGACTTTGCGTATTGGAAATATTCCGTCAAACTATGACAACCCCACCGGTCATCACTTTAAAAATTCATTACAATATTCAGCTGAATTTCTCCGAGCACAATCTCCAGATAAATTTGTGCTGTGCGATGACTGATAAGAGTAGCCAGCGTTCTGATAATGACTAAATCATCTTCAACAATTAGAGGCAGGGAAATCTCCACTAGAAAATGATTACTGCCCAATTTGCTCTCAGAAATAAAGATGGCACTGATTGGTAAAATTAGACTTGAAATGGGGAATAATTAGAGTGTGGAGAAGGCTTTTTCTATCAGTTAGTGTTTAATTAGCATCAAGGCCAACAGGGACCGGGCCTCTGCTGATCCGTCTAGTCTCTGCACTGCTTTGACCCTCTCCTGTCTGAGCTGAAATAGACCTTTCAGAACCTGCAAACAAAGGCGGATGATCAGTCATTGTATTTATTTACTATTTAACCAATTTTCCCGGATAGAGTCAGGCCAAAGATCAATTATATAATAATAATTCCGATGAGCCACAAGCTATCCGGGCAACTAACAGTAATAAACAAATGCTTATTATAACGCATTTCTATTCATATGGCATGTATTCAAAACACAAAACAAAACCAGAATAGATAAAAGCAGGACAAACAATAAAGGGAAAAGGCACAGCAGCTGTCTGCTGACCATCCTGTGATGATGAAATGGGGGAAAAAGAGTCCAAAGTTTCTAGGTGATCGGTGAATCACGTACAAAGATGCAAAGCCAGTAAATTTCCGTCAGATAGTTGAATAAAAACATGATGAAAAGGTGTTTTTTTTTCCTCCTTTTGCAGGAATTAGCTCCCGTCTTTCTATATTCACTGCCATTTCGCATCAGACACAAATATTTCAGTCACGTTTAACACTTTCAAAGAGGGTTTTTGCATGTGTTAGTTCATTAACAGTCACATGTACCATCACTTTACCATTACCAAAGGCATTACCGTGCCGTGATAATGGCACGGTAATGGCATTATGCGATGGTAAGCATGAACCATTTGAAAAGGCTCTCCTTGGTGGGCCATTCAAAGACACTCAAGTATGAAAATGTGAGCGCCAGCTGATGAAAATGTTGCATTTAAGGGCTGTTTTGTTAAACAGTAAAATCCAGAGGAAAAACAATGAGAGAGCCCTGGAGCACACCAACTGGAAGATTCTTTTTTTTTTTTTTTGACTTTTTAAAAACTTTAAAAAACTTGCTTTCACCATGACAACTGAGCAACTCTTTCCACTGAAAACTCCCAGAAAAAAGCTAGAAACCGGCCCTTGAGTTAAGAGTTTATTATTCCCAAGGTCAAGAATGAACTTTCTACAATAAGTCTGACACCATTAAATCTGATAAGGAGCAAGTGGCTGCATAAAAGAGACGAAAAGTACAAAATATTTTAAAGCCATCATTAACCTACAATCCTTAAATTCCACCAATGATAGTGTTGAAATATTTCACGTCGATCTCATTCTCACTGAAGGCACAACAACTTACAGCACTTAAAGCGGGCTTCACTGGCTGTTCACTGTACTTTAAAGAGTAACTGCGCAGTAAACAGCCTCCTTCAAGTGCTTGTGGTCAGTTTGCTGCCAAAGACAATAAACAACAGCTACTGAACATCCAAGAACTAATTACATCCATTAAACAAAAGCTTTGAAATCACTGTCAGGAGTATTTGGCTGTAACACACATCTTACTGAAATTACACTTCCATCCACAGTTCATGCAATCAGTTTCTCTGTGTGTGTGTGTGTGTGTGTGTGTGTGTGTGTGTGTCTTGTGAGCGTCTCCCCTTTTGTTCATGGTCATCTGGAAGAGACTCTTTAGTTCAATGACACGACACTCAATCTCACATGGACTCAGACTGGACGCAGTCACGGCCGTTGATGCGCTGACAGACATATTTTCATGCCTCACATCAGCTCTCACACCCTCGCCGTGTGAGGAGGGTTTCCTCTCTCCCACCACATGACCTCTGATTTCCAGTTGTTGCAGTTCCTTAAAAGCTATTTGTCTATTCTCTACACCCATTCTCCTTTTCGCTGAATTTCCCTTTACTGATTCTGCTAGGTTCTTTTTGGTGTTTCACTTACATTTTCCTCTTGTGTTATGAGGGTTTTTTTTTTTTTTTTTTTCGTGAATTAATTTGACACCTCATAAGCCCACATTCTTGTTGCAGTTCCTGAAAAAGGAAGGAAAAATGCAGAAGCACATGCTGTTCCCCAGTCGATTGTCATGAACCACGGGTTGTGGGAGAATTCCCTGGTTATGTTCTCTTAGCATTACCTATTCTGCCGGCGCCCCTGTCGAACACCTTAGCTTGTTAGCATGTGTCAATCAAAAGCTGTGCTCTGGGGAGGGCAAAGTGGAGAGCAGAAACAGTTATCTCTCCCACACAGCTCCCAAAAAAAGACAGAGCTGAGAGAGACAGGCGGGAAGAGATGGAGGGGGGGTTGTATACAGTAGATAGAGAGTGTGTATGGGGACCCTTGCACTGCAGAATGAAGGTACGGGTGAGCGCCCACTGTGACCTCGGCGTGCTCTCGTCCCCCCCCCTCCCCTTTCATCCTCTTCATTAAAGGCGCATTCCACCGCATTAGCCCGCTGTCCTTCTGTCCTTCACCTGCTGCCATTCATTTCAATTCGGCCCTCGTTAAGGCATCATGGTCTCTGAATCGAGAGTAGTCAGAGCGGGCCGAGCGGAGCTTCTCATTTAATTATACAGTTCATTAGAAAGCCCCCCCCTCACTCAACCCCATCCCAGGTCTGAGACAGGCCATGGGAATAGCTGGTGGCTAATGTGCAGTTTAAACGGCCTGAATATGGAGATTGGTGGAGTTATGGATTACCGTTACCCGTTAGCCTGCCCTTCACCCACCTCATTCGCTTTTATGTCTGCTGTGTAGCCTTTTGATACAGTATCACTCAAGTTGGAGTGTGTGCTTTCAGCCAGCATGTTTGTTTGATATTGTTCATGAGCTGTGAAATTGAATTTCCACAGTTGGGCTGATATTGGAAATAATTTCATATCCTGTGCAATATTCTTGCTTGGTTTCACCTTGTGCTGTGTTTAAGACATCCATTTTTACTTAATGTCTTTTTTCCTTCTGTAGCCGAGTCGATACGGCAGCGCTGTTAATTTAGACCGCCTTTACCCTAAAAGCAACGCTGGCTCTCTGGCTGCCTCCCGTTTGCCCACACACCACAGAGAAGCCACCAACCACCATCTTTTACACTAAGTGTCGCCATGGCAACGTGGCCGCCGCTCCTGGCACAGCAGCCCCTTTCAGAGCTGATGACATCGTCGTGGCAACAATGAAAGGTTCATATATCCCAATATGGAGAAAAGAAGGGTTTTTTTCCCCCTTTTTGGGCAGGGTCACTGAGCCCCTCATATACTGTAAAATCCTGTAAAACAACTTAAGTCCCTTTTTTCTTTGCACTAACACTGGTGCTGAGTAATATATAGGGAGCGTGCAGCTGGAATGCCATCTGCATTGCATTCAGGCTCTCACTTCAGTGTGGTAAGCTCTTCAGGGTTCAGCCAGTCAGCATCAATACAAACCTACATTCAGTGAGCTACAGCATTTCCTTCTTTTACTTTTTGAGGTGCCTTTGAGATATTTTTCCACTGGACAAATCAAAAACATTCAGTCTTTTAACCAGTGGATGGATCAGCGTGAGACCACTGAGTGGTCTGCAGGCCTGTTCCCTGTGGGTTCCCACCTGAATAGAGCAGCAATGTGTTACTCCCAGGTTGAGGGCACTGCATTGTTTATTTGCTTCCTCTGCTAAGGAGGCTCAAAGCTGTCGGACTGGTCAGACCCCTGCCTCTGTACCCTCTTAACACCGCTGCAGGCCCCCGGCATCCAAACCCTCCAGAATCCCCTCTTTATATATCTCCCCCGACCCTCTCAGCTTTCCTATCACTCCGACAATGAAAAACACCAAAAAGCGCTGTGCGCTCTGGTGCTAACCCAAGGCTAGCAGCGTGGTTCACTGGGTTGTGCTGCGGCCAACAACAGCTGAAGTCCGTGACCCCTGGACCCCATCCATCAGCCTTTCAGCACCAGCCCTGGCCTCTGACACACACAAAACGCCAGCCAGGGAATGGAAGCACGCAACAGGGAAATGCATCAATGTCAGAGAGACACTGGAACCATATAAAATTAAATGTAGGCACTTTGTCTAACACTTGACATGCATACAGTGCAAATGTCTGCATGCAAGTTAACACACCAGTGTGGTTGTGCATGTCAGTATATAGTTATAAATGTTTCCAGAGCCCTAATGCTGCCAAACTGTGGTTTTGTGTGTGTGTCCAGACTGAGCTGTCTGTCGTGCGCACACTCCAGCCCTCTGCTGTCTCCCACATACACATACACGGCTCAGACACACACAAGCTGCAGGCACATCCGCATCGCTCTGCCCTCACACACATGTTACCAGTACGTGTGTGTGTGTGGCAACGGCTCAGCTGACCGCCTGGCAGTCGCTGTGAAATTGGCGCCCTTCTCATACAGATGCCAGGTGTTTTGCTTGGCAGTCAGGGGTGCTGGGGGTGAGCTTGTGTCAGGAGTGTTGGGTTGCTGTGAACGGCAGGGAAAGGATGGGGTAATATGTTGTGTGTCCCTGTTAGTCCGGCCGCTTGGCGAAGTTTGAGCACTGCTTAGTTTCCGTGTGAGCTTGAAAAACGTGTCTGATATATTGTCTTCTCTATAACCTGGAGGAATCTCAGGTGGTTTCCCAAACCCCACTGAAACGTGAAAGTATTATTATTCTTCAATTAATCAGTTTATTGACTGACGCGTGATGGCAAACGTGATATTACAGTAGAAATACACTATATAGTCATATTAAACTCTCTTCTCTTATGAAAACATAAAAAATAACTTGCTAAAAATAACTTGTGGGGCAAAAGCACTATTGATGGGCCAAAAGGTCAAAGGTTGTGATTTCTTGGGACGTTCAAACCTGAGCGTTAGGTGAGAAGACTGATAACACTCACATATCTCTACAGTAAATTTGAAGCTACGAGCCACAAGCTGCTTAGTTTAGCTTAGTATAAAGACTAGAAACAAAGGCAAACAGCTAGCCTGGCTCTGTCTACAGGTAACAAACTGCACCTCTAAAGCTCACTAATGAACGCGTTATAAGTCTAAAAATAACCAGCTGGGGTTTTATACGGGGTTATGTGGTGGACTGTTTCTCGGCTGGAGGCAGTCATTTCCTGTAGTCTAAGCTAAACTAACCGGCTGCTGGCTGTAGCTTTATATTTATTATACAGATATAAGAGTGGAATATGTTATCACGTTTTTGTTACCTTAGAATGAGCCGTTTTTATCTACAGAAGGAGCGGATCCTCTTCTGGCGGAGTCCGCCACGTTGAACCACCATGTTTCCAACCAAACACTGGCTCTTTGCGTTTTTTGAAACCGGAGGGTGAGGTCAGGGCATTGCAATGACCAACTACAGATGCCACTAAACCCTACACACTGGTCCTTTAAATTAGGGGACTTGTTAGAGAGATTCAAACGAGAATGACCACAATCTATGCACCAGAGGCAGACATATCCTGAGTCCCATAATACAACTTGATAGCATCTTTCGTTAGCACCTGCTTGTCTGGTCGGTTCCTTCTGCCTTGTTCATAACAAAAACAAATTGACTTTGACAAGTGAAATCAGTGAAGTGGCCCTTTAAAGTCCTCCACGTCGCGTCCTCCAAACATTCTGCACATGATGGAGACTGCTGGGTCTGCTCATGTGCTCCACGCTGCTGTTGATTTATCACTATTTTGATGACATTTGAAAGGATGATGCATTCAAAGCGCCTGCATCGTTCACTCTCACATCATGTTTGCTTCCTTTCTACTCTGGCATTGGCAATCTTTATGTAGAACGTGTTTTATGAAACAATCTTTCCATTTGGGCTCGACATGGATACCAGCGTGCAATGCAAATCATACTTTCTGGCACAGACGTTTTTCGACCAAGCAGAGTTTAATTTCTCTGATCACATGTCCGTCCATGCAGCTGTAACAAACAGGCAGGTCATTTGATTTCCGGCCTCATTTTCATTTTGCAGAGATGGTCATTCCAATGTGGATTAGATAAGGGTGAAGACAAAGTGGAGCCTCATTGGAAAGTCGCTGTAGCAGCCAGCAGTGTAATCCATCCACGCATTCCTTCCAGAGAATGCCAAACAGCTCGCTGAAAATGAGCTGTGGACCCGACTCCATTAGATCTCCGCTCTGTCTCCCTGAGTTCTATCTCTCAAAAACACACACACACCTCACACTGTAGCTGTGAGTGTCACACACACACACACACACACACACACACACACACACACACACTCTGCGCCTGCCACCAGCTTCATTAGTGCTAAGAAATGTCCTGCTCGTTACGGTGAGGCAATTAGTGGCTAATTGAGAAGCTCTCTGCGGTGAAGACAAACTTGCTTCTCTTCTTCCAGCCCTCCCCTCAAGGGTGTGCCGCATTTTGACCGGTTTGTGCATCTGGATTCCACCTCCAGCCGCCAGTTCATTTTCTTCAGGCAGTTGTTCGCTACAGAGCTGCAGCCTGAGGGAGATAAGGAGCAAAACAGGAGGAGGACGTTTTCCAGCTCCAAGCTTTTGATGCAACTCTTTTTATAGCAGGGAAGAGTTTGTGGCGGGGCGAAGCGAAAACATCTGACACATTATTATTTTTGTGTAATTGTTTATTTATTGTAAGGGTTTTGTAGTTCGCCGAGACAGTTTTGCAGAGTTGTGTCATGTGATACACAAAGAAAAGGCATAATAGGGAGTTTCACTTAGTCATTTCACTGCGCCTTCATTATGCCTCCCTTCTAGACATAACAGTCACACTCTACACTTTCTCACACACACAAACACAAGTTACCAACTGCCTGCCCTTCTCACTCCGCAGCTTGACTTTCCATCGCTCCGTCTCTCTGTTTCCCTCCGCCACACTCCTCCATCTCCTCTTTCCATTCTGTCACTCCTCTCCCCCAATTCTTTGCAGGCCACAGATAAGCTCTGTGATAGGGAGGAAATGAGAGCAACGCACACACACACACACACACACACACACACACACACACACAGCATGCCAATCTTTTTCACAAGTTGCTGAGATAAAAACTCCTCCGCAGATAAAACTGATAAAACTACCCAAAAATTCAGAGAAGAAGAAAGATTTTTGAAGCTTTTCCATCCCCTCTTTTATTATTTGTGCGAGCTACACCGATGCTGACTTTTTCCTACAGGGGGCAGGATCCCTGTTACCCCGATGCACTTTGTACTTGTTTGACCTCTTCCCTTATTTAAATACACATTCCCTGGCACAGCCTCACACTCACAGTGTACCATCGCCTTGAGTGATACACGATCTTTCCCTGACAAACCTTGATAAAAATGATGACTATCCAGCCAGAGTTCAGTAAATAAAGCACACACACACACACACATACACACACACATACACACACACACATAATGTGCTTGTTCTTGTCTCCTTGGACCCGCTCACATCATGGATTTCCCCTGTAAACATCAGAGATATGTGACCTGCCTCGCTCTGGCCACCCTCCGAGAGAGTGTGTTTTTATAACACGCCTTATCTCAGCCCACCCCACTTCAGAGGCAGAAGGACGAGTGGGGGGGGGGTCCAGAGGGCGACCTAGTGGAGGGCTGAGCAACAGCCCGGTAAGTCATCACATTCCCTGTGTGTGTTGTGTGTGTGTGTGTGTGTGTGTGTGTGTGTGTGTGTGTGTGTGTGTGTGTGTGTGTGTGTGTGTGTGTGTGTGTGTGTGTGTGTGTGTGTGTGTTTTTTTTTGTGTTTTTTGTGTTGTCGACAGGGGTTTTTATATTCTTTATCTTCCAACTTTTTCTTGACAATTTTATTTAACAATTACATTTAAATTTAATTCACAGGACATATCACTTCATACTATTGGCATCATTCTTTACTCCTTTTACCAAAACATAAGATTTGAGGATCCCATGACTTGTTGGCCTGGTTTGAGTGTCCACCCTCATGGACTCAGGGACTTTGACACGTGCTCCCGTTAAGTCCGTGAGGCCTCAGGGTGGTCCCACTGTGAAATTGGCAAGTGTTCTCTGGCTCTGTGGTTGACTTTTTGAGCCCTTCATGCACACTGTCCTTAAGTTAGCAACTCTACAGACTGTGCTTAAGGGGAGTGACCCACAATGCATTCTGACGGTGATTACAGTGGAATTTAGTTTTGTTAAAAAAGAAACTTATTAAAAAAACTTTTTAAAAAAGTCATCCACTCCTTCTACCTGATTAGAAATTCCAGAATCTATGAATATGCTAATTGTGCACTGTGATGTCACAAATCCTGCTCGTAGGCCCCGCCCCTTAAAATCAGATTTCACTTTCCACTTTCAGCAGATAAATGTGGAAACATCCTTCTAGTGTCAAACTCTGCACAGACATCATTCTGCACAGTGAAGATCAGACATCACACTGTAGGAACAAGAAGAGAAACTGATTTTTGAGCGGAGGGGGACTTTATAAATACATATCACTAACCAGCTATTACGACTCGTGCTTTGAGGCAGTGAAAGCAGCTGTTGAGAGTCTCTTTGATAATACTTGAGCTCACGCTTCCTCTTTGCTTGCTGCTGCTGGATTCATAATATTTCCAACTAAGCCAAACAAAACATTGATCTTGGACGATTCTGCAAAACCCCGGATTAGGTTCAGTGTCAAAGTCATTGAACGTAGTGTCAGTGTTAATGACAGTGGCTGGGTCCTTTCAGAAACAGTGGAAGAAGAGGATTTATTTTCATTGCCAGGATTTGTTTTCTTTCTTTTTTTTTTTTTTTTTACAAAAAACACCCACATTGTATTTTCTCACTCTGATACATTTTGCTGTAAATATGACTGATACTTTTTCATATTTTACCCACATATTCTATGTGAATGTTTTTTCCCCAGTTTGGTTGTGACCGTTCACAGTGCCTCCATTGAACGCACCATCAGTCTTGACTGGTCTAGTTGCCAATGAGATGAGCTAATGCTAGTTGAAGTAGCATACGTAATGCCAGTGTGCACAAGTATCAGCAAGTATCAGTTAGGTTCCATTGCAGGGGGGACTATTTGGAGGACAAGTTTTAATTGCTTCCTGGCAATGGCACTGTGTGTGTGTGTGTGTGTGTGTGTGTGTGTGTGTGTGTGTGTGTGTGTGTGTGTGTGTGTGTGTGTGTGTGTGTGTGTGTGTGTGTGTGTGTGTGTGCATTCCCAGCATCTTGCAGCGACCACGTCAACTTTTACCGTGGAGTAAGTGATGAGGTTTTTGTGCCACACTGATAGCTGTGTTGGCAAACACTGGGAATATAAGGCCCAGGCTGAAATCAAACCAATTATCTTTTAAACTATAAGAACACATGCATATTTGAATTAAAAAATACATCAATATTTAAATACTTTAATGCGTATGACTGTTGAGAATGCCCAGCATGCACGTGCTCTCAGTCTCCTGCAGCATCCAGGCCCTCCTCCACCTCCTCCTCGTTCCCTCCGGTGAGGCATATTGATGCAGTGTGAGGAGGTTAAGCCATCGGTTTAGTGTCCGGGCGGCCGTGACATTCTGCCTCGCCGGCCTGTAATTGACTCGTCCGTGTGTGTATCAGTTAAACCTCAGCTCACCTGCTCCATGCGTGTCAAGGGGGTCATGATTGACAAGCTACTCTAATGCCCCGGCTCTGCAATTTGGAGCGCGCTGGGGTTTCTTCCGCTCTGTTTTTCCTGGCAGGTACTCTTTTTTTAATATTTTTTTATTCTTGCATTGGCATTTCTCACACTTGTTTTGTTTTCATCTGTCCGCCGCTGTGTTTCTCAGTCTGTTTGGCTGTCAGTCTGTCTCTCCTACTCCCTTTCTCCATCACTATCTCTGTTTTCATCTTCCTCAGGTCCTGCGCAGGCCTTCCTCCTCTTGGATCCAGGGTGTCAGTTCATGTTAGTGGAGCGTAGCGGCGTTAAAGTTACACCGCTCTGTAGAGACCAGCTGGGGGTCTCAGTTACTCTGGAAAGTTTGCTGCTCATGCTACAGGCATGCCGTTCTGCCTTTGGCTCAGTTTCAGCTGTCTACTCCTGTACATGTACACACACATGCGCCCTCTCCTTCTCTCTCTTTCTCTTTCACGCACACACATACGCTCACATGGACCATATGTTCAGCCTCCCCGGTGACTGGACCCCAGTACAGGAGCATTATCTATTTAAGGCCACTAACTCTGCGGATTAGATCACGATTCAGCCCCATAATGGCCAGTCTGGCACGGCACCCTGCTTCAATTAAGGCCCACCCCTACATGTCACACACACACGCTCACGTCAGAATAATGTGATCTCACTCACACCCAGATGTGATCACACGTACAGTAGAAATACAGTAGACTTTTTAAAAACGAGCAATTTAATTGAATTAAGTTGTATTTTTACAGGTTTCGCTTTTTCCTTCCGAATCGACATGATGTGGATCTTTTCCTCTCTGTTGTGGACTTTTATTCAAGTTTTTTGCACCTAAAAACTGAGCTCAGTGTGTAAATCTGAAAACTCCATCACTGTGTCTTAGTATGCTGCTTTTGGTCAACAGAGATATAAGCTTCCTCAGTGACGTTCAGAGGTCTTTTCGGAGTAAAGAACACAACTTCCTGTCTTCTTCTTTGCGATCTTTCATTTTAAATATCAGATCAGATCACATAATGCAGGGGCTGGAGGCGTAAAACGGTGGATATAACCATATACTTGGATTTGTGTGTGGATTTGAGTGCCGTAGTACTTGAGACGTTTTTTCTAGTGTCTCTGACTTGATTTGGACTCGGACTTGGCCATTAATCTCGCCAAATATTGTAGCTGGTTTCACCCCCAAGACCAACAATGCCTGGCTGCCAAAACTCATCCCACTAGTAATTGCATTCTTTTTTGTTCTGTCTCGGTCTTGGCTCATTTGGATTCATTTTTGACAGTCTCAGCTAGTCCTGGTCTTGGATTCAACAAAGGTGGTCTTGATAGAATCTAGTTTGTTTAGGTTGTTTGCCATTTTCACTGATGTTTCACTGTGTTTCAACACAACTGGGGAAATTGGCAAGCCTAAAGAATAGTGGATTCTTCTATGAAAAGAGGTGATTTGCATGTTATGGCCACTGTGGGAGCGATGGTAATGATTTATAAAACAGAACCATGCGTATGTGCGGTTTTTAGTCCAGTTTTAGTTGGAAACTGTTTTTATTTCCCCATTGTTTTGGCATTTTAATGTGGACAAAGACTTTATGAAAACAACCCAAGAGCTCTACTGAGGATCTTTTTCTCACACGCAAAGAAAAACATTTTCAGTTTTGGTCGTAATAGTGTGAACGTAGCCATAGCCCTCTGACATTAACAGCCAAACAAGAATCTAACACACACACACATTCTTGCATAGGAGCACACACTTTTTCAATTACGGTCAACCCGAATATGGTAACCGACGATATTCTTCACACACTGTCACACTCGTAAAAATAATATAAACCCCACTTCCCCCAACACACACACACACACACACACACACACCACACACACACACACACACACAACCGTACACCATCTTCCTATAATGATGAAGTTAGGCCATTTGCTATTCTGGGCTCCTGTTTTTATTTGTTTATATCATGGAAGCAGCTCTGTGGAGTACTTAGAGTTGGGAATGTTAGAATAATGAGGCAGGCCTGTAAATAATGAAACAAAGGATGTAGTGCATCAATTAAGAGCCATTTACTGCCTCGCATCCATCTCATCTGCGCTTGTGTGTGTGTGTGTGATTTCAGATGTGTTTTCGTGCGTGGGTTTTTTTGCAAAGACCTTCCCTGCACGTTGCATGTCCCTCTGAAAACACATTAATCAAATTGTGAAACATCACGGTCTCCTCTGATATGAAAATGAGCCGCCCGGAACATTGAGGACATTGTCACCGTAATTGCTCTTTGACAGCTACGCACACACACGCACGCACACACACATATAATCTTTAATTGCCTCCAAAATGTTTATGTCAAGATGGCATTGCTACGATAATGGCTGGGGACTGCCTGGCCCACACTAATGGCATCTCCGTATTTAGCGCTTCACATCAGGAAAGAAATCGACAGAGCCCATCAGATATTTAGTGGCGTGCTAAGGCTGCTATTGTTGGGGTAATATTGTGCTGCTGGATGCCGGCCAATTCATTAAAAAACTTATCGCACCAGGAGGAAATCTAGAGCACAGTGAGGCATAGCAGGACGATTTTAATAAATATAGCTAACGTGACATTTTCAATACCCTGCTTCTCTGTTTACATGCTGGAATTTTATTTTTCACGTTGCTGCGGCGCCAAATTGTTTGGTACCGTGCAGCCATTTTCCCATCCCGCTCCTCTATATTTGTTACTTACATTCCAGACTTCATTAAATCCAGACTTCTTTTTATGATCATTACAAAGACGATGATGAAAAATTAAATAGTTCTGTTTGTTATTCATTAAGTGGGCTATAGCAGAAAGTACTTGTGGGTGTGTCACTGAAAATAACACCCTCGATCACGTCCAAGACATGTAAATGCCTCTATATAAATCTTTTAATTGGCAATTGTCTTATTATGAATTCAATTTCATCCATCTGCAAAAATAGACAAATTCCATGTCAACTGTTCATTTTGTGTTATTTCATCATTCATTATTTTGGCCAGAGGATTGTCACTTAATCAAAAAATATGTATAAGAGCCCTTTAAACACTGACTTTACTGACTTGTTAAGAAGGAAGGACATCTGTTCCAACCTCCACATCCGACTGTGGGCCAGTGAACTGGAGAGCTTCAATAAGCTTTAAAGCTACAGTAATCAATATTTTTATGTTAACAACAGATCAAATGACTGTGTATAATGGGAAAGTGATCGCTGATAGTGACAAACCCACAGAGAATTATCACCCAACTCTGCCACAGTTCTGCAGAGCTTTTTAACCTCTGTCAGCTCGTGGTTTAGGCTTTCCCGAACACAAACTTCACTTTTACTCCCAGCCGCAGAAGGCAGCTGTCTTCAGCAAGCAAACTCTGTTAAAAGCTACCAACCCAGTACCGAATAGCAGACAGACAAAGCTACCAACCACCCAGTGAACATGGTGGAGTATTTAGTAGCTCAAGAGCCAGGCAAAGCTGGTCTTAGTTGTTTTTAAAGGTTCAGTGTAACCTTTAGGGGGAAGTATGATTTAACTTTTGTATAATCACCTGAAAATAAGAAACAATATGTTTTTCTTATCTTAGAATAAGGATCATCTTCTATGGAGTCCACCATGTTGAACTTCTACTGTAGTCCAGATAGGGCGTTTTGAGTTTTTCCCAAATTTCCACTGTATTTTCTCATACATTCTTGGAAGGCGAGGAGTATTCAGTTGGTCGCAATATTCGACTTCAATGCTACATACCACTAAATCCTACACACTGGTCCTTTAAAGGCCTTACACACCTACGCTCTACCCACACAGGTGTTGGAAAACCTAATGGTGTGAGCTGATAGTCTCAGTTTGTCTGCAGTTCTCATTCGCCAAAGAGGAAACAACTGATTTAGGAGCTGACTTGCAGGGGGGGTCAGAGTCTCCATCACTGAGGAAAAACACCTGAATAACAGCAACTTCACGATCTGTCAGCTCACAGGTACAGTCTGTCCCTCTGTTTATGCACACGTCTCTCTATTTTCTCTGTTTCACACCTGGATCGCACACTAGCCAGATTTCCGAGTATTTTTTTGCACATCATGAAGTGTCACATCAGAAAAAAGTGTACTGGAAACGAAAATTTTACTCCCCCCCCAAAAAAAAGAGATTTTATGCTTGCTCCAGCCTGATTCTGCTTTTGTCACTGAGGAGTTTATACTTTAAATGGACAGCGAACAGACAAGTAACATGACTGATGAGCTGTTTTGACTCTGATCCCAGATATTCTCATATCAGCCTCCTGACAACATGAAATATAATATGGCAACATGAAACATGAAAGGAATTCAACAGCTCTGCCAGTTGTAAACAGTTCCTTGATCCACTTTTCTCTATGTAGTTTTCTTTTATCTGACTCAGCTATGTTATCTTAATAGACAGCTAAACTATGCATTACTACCATCAGCCAAAGAAACCTACCATACATTCTGTGTGAGATACTTCATATGCCCCAATAACGTTGATGGAAATTCACTTAACTTGCATTTTATTAGGGAAGTTAGAAAAGTCCTCTTCAAAACCTTTCACAAATGAATGGAAATGTAGCTGCACTCTCTCACACACTTGCCAACTCTCTCCTCTCTCTCCCAGACTCTCCATCACACGCGCGCACACACACAGGCCTGATCGAGCGGCTGCAGTAGTGATGACCTTGCTATCGTTTACAGCAGCTGCCAGTCCATTGTGTACTGTGGATCAGCTCAGTTACCCTCCCCACCACCACCACCACCACTACATGCACTCACACTCATGCAAACACTGCAAATGGCATCCCAGTTTTAGCCTGCCTCTCCAACCTCTGCCTAATTATCATGGTACTGAAGCTGTCATAAAAAGCCTATTGTGGCCGCGCGGAAGCAAGTCTCTTCACAAAACCTCGGAGAGATTGACATTTACTAAGTCGGAAACTTGCGACGGGATTTTCTATCACAGTTGCAGAGAGCAGAAAAGACGGATATAATGTGGGATAGGAGGCTGTAGACTGCAATGCCTTCGTCTCTTCCATATCTGGGTTGCAGAATAACAAGTGAATGATTTATGAACGCGAGCACTTTCCCATAGCGGCAGAGGATTTGAAGTGGGAGTGAAATGACAACAGGCTCAGGCAGATTGTTGTATTTACTCAGCTGGAATTCATAGTGTAAACTGAAACTGGTCTTTTGTGATGACAGGTTTGTTGTTGTCATTTATGTCTTCATAGCATGGATATTAAAAACATTGTAATCACAATCAGTTACTAAGCACAATAACTGTGCTGGGATTTCTCTTTGGTGACACTGCAAAAAAAAAAAAAAAAGGCAGTTTACATAGTATAATAACATACAGCAATAGTCTAGACACTTCTAAACATTGTCAAGCTGTCTAGATATTGATTGACTAGTCTTCATGGATCTTTCTGTTTCTATTGACACAGCTGATCACACAATACTACTAGACCCAGTAGAAAACAGGGTTCTTAACCTCTTAACCTACAGTTCCAATCCATTCTGTGAAACAAAAATCACTCTGTGGTGTATCTAAACAATCCAAAATACACTTGGAGTTCTGCAAAGCCCAATATTTGGTCCTCTTTTATTTAACATTTACGTGCCTCTATTGGGCTTAACAAAAACTTTCGTAATTATGCAGATGACACCAAAATGTACCTAAGCTAGTTTCCATAGGTGCACTACACAAATGAGTTATTGGATGTTGCTGACTCCCCCTTCAGCAAAGCAAAGATAATCACGGTGCAACAGAGGACAGGCTGAGGCTCAATGCTCAATTCTACTCTGTCTTCACAAACCAGAAACCATGTCAGAAATCTTGGGGGAATCATGGACTCAGATCAAACTTTTTTTTTTTTTGCCTTGCCTATAAATAAACGTTCATGCACTTGTCTATCACAGATTAGTGGCTCAGTCTATAGCCTTCTTAATACCCAGTGTCTCACTGGTGGCTCTTTTCTTTGGAAGCACACAGCAAGTGAACCATTTTACATTAAACAGAAGAACTGGGTTGTTACCGTGTGCAGCGACAGCCACCAATGCTGAAAAGACATAGAAAAGTGAGTTCCACCCACAAAAGTACAAAGTTTGTTAATAGAATATCCAAGGAAACGGTGCTACCCACACTGTTTGACTGACAGTTGATCTGTGGGAAGTGCATAGCAGTAATGTCAAAGATGAATCCTTTTACATACACTGCAGATGTACAGTCCAAGACACAGTCCAGCCAATAGACTCAACACACCCATCATTCTGTTGCTGTGTGGGCTTTAGCAGCATGGCATCCAGCCTGCTTCCAAGCCATCTCCAGTTTTGAAGTTTGACTCGCTTGAACTGAAAGCATATTGACCCTGAGCGGGGCGTGAGACAGCGTCGCAGCACTGTGGCCATTATTAATAATGAGCATGACATACGAGGTGCTGGCTTAGACGTTTCGACAAACAGGTTTGTGACCCCCAAAAACAATTAGAGGCTATTGTCATGACCTTTAGATGGTAACCACCCTGGAACCTGGGATTGAAAATAATGAGTCTGGCTGCAGTCATTACCTGTAGGGGAGGAGTGTGTTCTGTGTGTGTATTGCTGTCAGAGAGCAATTGGATTACAAATACACTCAATGTGGTTCACAGTCTGTATGTTTTGTGTGCGTTCGTGTGTGTGTTCCTGTCAGGAAGTTGCATTGACAGCCCACACAGTGTTGCTATGGACAAGATTTTCTATGTTTACCTTAATGTCTGTGTTTTGTTTGTATTTTGATGTCAGAGAGTAATTTTCTGCAGAGTTCCCTTCACATGTATTTGTGTGTTTATGTGTGTGTGTGTGTGTGTCTACATTTGATTCAAGACTGTGCATCCAGTTTTTATATTTCCACAATTTACTGCACGTTAAGTTCTCTCTAACTTGGCAAATGTCAGCTAGACTCTCCCTGGCAGAGAGTTGCGTGCAAGCAGGCTACTGTGTTGCCGTCTGAAGATTTGGACAAACATTTATTCTTCCATCCAAGCCTTCTCTCTTTCTGGCCCTCGTCTTTGTCTGCCTCTTTCTATCATCCCATTTCAGATTCAATCAGTTCGACATGCTTAGCCGCGTGAAAGTTAAGGACAATGTTGCCAATGCGTCAGTGTAAAAGATCATCATCTCTCTCACACACACACACACACACACACACACACACACACACACACACACACACACCCCTCTCTCTCTCCTGGTTGTGTGTTTACAGTGTGTTTGCCATCCACAGAGCAGGCTAGTAGCGCTTTTGTTGTGCCTCTCTGGTCCCCTTCCTCATTTGCCTTTGACAACACTGATAATCCCCCAACAAGATCCCCCATTCAAACCCCCACCTCCACACACACACACACACACACACACACACACACACTAACAAACATTTCCAGATGCTCAGAAGCACATTCACATACACAAAACCCTGCACACACAAATACAATCATGCACAGAGACACACACATACACGAGGTGCCAACCATTGCCATGGCAACTCCAATCAGCAAAGGCTCCCTTTCCCCTATTACAGCGGAGATATGACAGTTTCTCTCTCCTTCTTCTGCCCTCCTTGCATTATGATTTTTTCTTCTCTTCCCTCCTCCTCCTCTTTTCCCAATCTCTTCTTTATTTCTTATCATCCACCTCCTTTTTTCTTATTCTAGTTTCCTTCTCATTCACACCCAGCGATACAAATCATCACCATAAGTCAAAAAACAAAATATATTCATTTTTGGTTTATTTTCTGAGAAATGGCCTAGGTCAGCAGGATGGTACTTGCCTGAGAGGAGCTGCAGGGTGGCATGACGGTGAAAACTTCGGTTCAAGCCAAATGTTGGCAAGCGCAAGGCACATTTTGTCCGTCTGGCCTGATCCCAATTCCTGATGTTCTGATCCTACTTTTGCTCTGGATTATGATCCCAACTTAATTTATTCCCATGTTGAATGAATACAGAGCTTTAAACCAACATGATAAGGCTACTCGCCCATTATCTATACCCACTTGAGCTGTGCAGGATTTTGTGGAGGGCTTGGAGGCTATTCCAGCACACATTGTGTAAGAGATTGGGTGTATTGGACGATTCTGCACATCCAATGCGAATGGAATGCTGCAGAGATGACGCATTTTTGAAGGCAAACGTGGAAGTTAACTAACTTCACCACGATCGCATGGCTTGAACATCACCAATAAACATCCAACTTGTAATTAAATTGTGTAATTAAAGGATGCAAGGCGAAAACTTTGATTTAGAATAGTTTGCAAGAGCTTGAGTATAAACACAATGAGGCTGTAAAGGTGGACTGGTGAGTAGATAAGTCTCTCTGTTCAGCGTGCTGATGTTTAATGTCAGCACCAACCTCTGTTGTCTCATTTAGCCACTTGTTAGCAACCGCCTTTTTCAGGACACGTAAAAGCTTCAGAATTCACAGGTGGAGTATTTACTGACATATTTTATATCATAGAACAAAATGTGAAATGCAAAGAACCCATTGACTTTGAGGCAAGGGAACCAGAAGAGCAATGTGAAAAGCAAAAATGTGATCATTTACAGGTTTTAGGACTCATTCCTGCAGCACTCAGAGTGAAAGTAGTGGTGTGAGGCTTGAGAGGATAGGCATGAAGCACATCTCGCTGTCATGCAGCAGATGTGGGTTTATAAAAAATAAACACGTTCACATTTTTATTAACCCACTAACAATAGCTGCTTTGACAATGTTTATCATGTTATCAATTCTTTCACTGTCTTAAAGAAGTGGTGATTCAAACTGACAATTCAGCGAGGGGACATGTATCCCTTCTGCTGTGCTTCTTCCTCTCTGCAGGATGCAGCATTTGCAGTTGAGATATCTCTCAGCCCACTGGCTCATGAGGTCCCATTGCCTCCGAGCCCGCCACCTGCAGTGGATTGTTCCTCTGAAGCGCAGACAATGGAGAGAAAATACCCAGAATTGTCCAACATAGGAGTTCATACTCTGGATGATAAAGCTCCCTGTTGGACGTCCCAACCTCTCAGTCCAAGGGCTCATGAGATCTCACTCAGTGTATTCCTACATACAGTGATGCAATGTACTGTATACTTCACTGTCTGCCAGTTGTATTTGATGGGTTAAGCAGCTAAATGATTGACAGCTTATTCAGTTTATATTGAGAGGTCTTTGCTTGTCGGCGGGTGACTTGGGGCGATTTTGACACAGTTTGACAAAATGCAGGAGATGGATCTGTCCTTGGGAAATAAAACTTAATGGGGAGACAAGGGTGGAGGGAGTGAAGTTGGGGTGTTTACTGTATATCAGTCAAAATGATTGGCAGCGTTGTTTTGCAAATATAAAATGATTTGTAAAATTACAATGCAGAGCAGACAGAGATTCCTTTCCACTCCAGTCAACCTGTGGTTTGACTTTTGTGTTGACGTTACACATGATAGGTGTAGTTGTAAGTAATATGATAAGTTATAGCACATCTAAAGCAGATATTAAGTAGGGGTGTAAGAAAATGTCAAAAAACACAATATTTTGTTTTGTGATATTTTATCAGTTCTTAAGAAACTGCTATTCTAGTTTTATTTAAAAAAGTAAACTTTGTTCTTCTTTAAAATCACAATACGTATCATGTGTCATGTTGTATCGCAATATATCACAATATATTGAATGGTAACCCCTGTATCGTTCTACGTATCGTATCGCCAGATTCTAGTGAATACACAGGCCTAACATTCAGACGGGTCATCACATCGTATTTTACAACAATTTAAAGACACTGCATGAAAGAAAGGTTGGCCTTCACTCCAACTACTTGACTCCTCACCCCTTCAACCCTCCCGCCTTCCCCTCCTCCCTCCTCCGGCTGGCTGTTGAAAGGACCATTTAGGGTGCATTCACATCAAAGACCCCCCTCAGACACTTAATGGCGCCATTGTTGTTTCATCTTCAAAAGAAACAGAGGTGAGAGGCGGAGAGACAGCGAAAGAAAGGGAAAGGAAGATAATGTTCTTTTTTTTTACATACCCACCCCTTATACTATCACTGTCCCTTTCATACACACACACACACACACACACACACACACACACACACACACACACACACACACACACACACACAAACACACACACAGTGCAAGAGATAAAAGTTTAAAGTAATTTCAGTCTCATATTGACTCTAAAGAGTTTTTTTAAAGAAGTTACAATATTCGTCTAATTATGTGACACTTCCTCTGTTTCCAAATCATATAAACTTTTTGAAAGAGCTTTCTTCACTCCAGTGACATTATCTCTTTCAAATATGGCCGCTGGGTTAGCAGCTACTGAACCACATCTGACTCTCAACTGGGCTTGTAACTATGAAAACCCCACACTGTTCACTTACAGATGGTGTGTACACACACACACACACACACACATACACACACACACGGGCAAGTGAAACCCAGCCAAACCGACAGCGACGCTTCCAACTCACAACTTTGATGCAGAATTCATCTCAAGAGTATCCAAAGACTGACAGATATCAGACTCCTCTCGCAGGATTTAATGTGTATACTTAGCAGCTTTTCACTAATGAGAATGTTAATAGGGAACTGCCTGTCTGCGATGTTGGAGCATCACAGCAATCAGACGGGAAGTGTTTAGGTAAAATTGATGATTTATACCTCTTTTATAACAAGTATTCACATTACACCCCCTTTTTTTGAATATTTTTAATGAACCGACTGTCTTATACAGCTGACTGAGATGTTTTTCCGATCAGAAATGAAGCAGGTGAAGCTTTTGTATTGATTGTTTCATTCATAAAATAACAGAATCATGCAAATAAGGTGATGGGCTGTTAAAAAGCACCTTTTAGAGGTGTAAAAGTGGTCGTAAATAGCAGTGATGGGAATAAAGGCATATAAAGCATTCAACCTTGACTAACAGAAGATCAAATGTAACATTTCTCATTCTGATAGTAACCCGCCAGAAATCTGCTTTCAATAAGTCTGCTTTAAAGATCAGCACACTGAATATTAGGTCAGCCAATTGGGGGAAGCTGCCTGAGGAAGCTCAATAATTTACTAATTAATTGATAATTCATTAAGAAATAAATACTGTTATTTCGCTATAGATGTTTGACCTCGGGGTAGATTCCCATTGTGTCAGTTTTGCGCCACAGGAGCTTTAATTTAATGTCGCCCCAGATTTATCCCAGCTCAAAGTTCATTAATGGAATAAGATAAATGTATGTATGCCAAAGTAGAACACATACAACAGAATGCAACATTCAACTCAGAGAACCCTACAAAAACCCTACTAACACTGTAACACTGGCCTCTATTTAGTCCTAAAGTTGTTTCACACACACCAATTTCTAAAATATTCTTTTAAATATAGACTGGTTCATGGTTCCTGTCTGAGTCATAATGAAAGCATGAAAAAAGTTTCTTAACCTATGATTCATGCTCTAATGTTAGCATCAGTTTCTTTTTAGGCAATTTTCTAAATAACTTTTTTAATTTTGAATGTACAACTGTACTCCTCAGAGCTGCTGGGAAAGTGAAAATATGACACCGACGAGTGCTATAGGGTGACAGCCCTGTTTACACCATCATGAAGTCAGTTCAGACTATATTATTATTCGTATGTAGGCTCACACAAAACCAATATTTTTAGGAACTTGCCATTCCATCTTTAGAAAAACAATGATTTACCATTTCTGATATTTAATATTGGGCTGATACAGCAGTAGAAAAACGGCACACATAATTCTCCTATTATCTTTATTTATACGGGATTTATACATCACATAAAGAAAGAATGACAGGTTAGAAAGTTGAGCTCTCTTAATTATATTTTATAATTAAAGGCAGTGGAGACGCAGTATTAAGGCAGTTGAGGATTCTGCTAATCTGGTTACAAAAGAAACTTCACTTCTAAAGCTTTTCTTATTACTTAACAAAGCCCCACTTTAGAAATACGAGTCAGACATTCACTTCCTGGCAATTCAAGCAAATGAAAAGGGAATAATGCTATTAAAACAGAAATTAAAAGGAGTTTTTTTTTAATATACACTCATAAGCACCCATACTTATGCATGGTATTTATTTAATTTCAGTGTACAGGACAATTGGCCTTTAGGCGGTTTTGTTGTTTTCTAATGTACCCATCCTCTCAGTAAAGGCAGTGGAGACGATAGCAAATTATTACGAACATTTTCCACTAAAAAAACATGATATTAGTGTATCATGCTTCAGACGGAAATTTAAAACACACAACATCAAGAATCAGTTATCTAGGTCAGAGCCAAACATGAGTCAAGTCTGGTTTGGCAGTGACAGCAGTCACATGTTTCATTCATCATCATGGTGGTAAACCCTTGACAGTTTCCCCTCACTGTAATTAATATGGTATTAAACCTTAACCACGTAGCCACAGCGAGCACACAAGGTCGCCTCGTTGAGTCTGAAGCACCGGGCCGCGTTTGGCTGGAAAATCTCCCACTCTTCCGTCCAGTCTGTTGGTGTCACATTTTTAAGAGATACGATGATCTTCCTGTTATGTTGCAGAGTTTTACTCCTCGGAGTTGGTGTAATGGCATCGATCCGTGGCGTGGGCGGCGAATTAGGAAGTTAAGTTGCTATCTCTCTATGCCAACTGTAAATTTTAACTCTCTTTAATGAGTCTTAGCAGTCAGCTTGTTGGTCAGATTAAAACTTTGGAGTCTGAAAGTAACTTAGTGGTGCTGCATGTTGGGTGGAGGTGCTCAGTGTTCAAATCTAGAGAGAAAATGTCCAAGGCAAAAAAAAAAAAACAATAGCAGAGGCCTTTATTGATTTTGGCCCTCACACTGAAATGCTACTAACAAACACGTCAGCATGTTTCTTCCCCAGCAGGCCTTACCTTCATAAAGGACGATAAACAGTCCAGGTGGGTGTCAGCGTCAGGTGTATTTAATTGAGCGGCTAATTAGGACACTTCCTGTCAATAAATACTTTCTCCATAAAATTCAGCCCCACTTGGGCCCAGACCTTGAGGCAGAGCAGCTGCAGCGCCAAGGACGACCCCTCGCGCCAACCTTGGACTTTGGTTTGGATTAGCAGCAAAGTTTTGAGGCTTTTTGGATCCAGATATATATTGTTTTCAGATTTTATCCCATTTATTTCCAATATGTGACCAGAAAAGGCCGGACGCCAACCAGTACTGTGACGGTAAGAAGATTCATTAATTTGACTGGCTTGTTTTTTTGGCAGATATTGTTTGTTGCTGTGACTTAATTAGCCCACTGTTTGCTAATTAGTGACAGCACAGTTTAAATACAGGCGTACCAACAGCATCTTTTAGCACCTGACTGTCGACAGCATAGCGCCATGCTACAGTGACAAAACAGCTAGTTAACAGAGCCCTGCTGATGAACTGAGATGGAAATTTATCATTAAAAGAATGTATTATGAAAATACCTTAAACCTGCAATAACTGATTTTTTTTTGGTCACTTAGGGGCAGAAACATGCTGTGAACACAACGGTGACATATTATCGCCTTTTATGTACGTGATAGTACAAGAGTTGCCTATTCACGCGAAGCCTGAGGACATATTAACATCCAGCCTCCACAACAAGGTGAGGAAAACAGCTTTTCTGCCTTTTTATTGGGTGAATGAATTAAAGGGGACCTATTGTGCTTCCCCTCTTCTGTCCTATACATATTTCTAATGTTACAATGTCAGATGTTAAGCATGGCCAAAGTTTAAAATATTGAGGCAGCGCTGTGGTCAAAACCACCTTTGTTGAGTCCAAAGATTTATGACCAAGACATAAAAAAAGAATTTTGGGCTGCATAAAGTGCCAGTGTGTGAAAAATATGGATATTTTTGAAGTGTGAATCATGCAAAAGTACTCTAGCGGAGTCCCAAAATAAAAAATATAGAGCTTAAAATGATCATAACAGGTCCCCTTTAAAGCAAACTTAGTGGGGCTGTACCCCTAACTATTAAAGATTAGGCTGCAGAACCAGTACTTACAGGCTCACCCAGTTCAGAAACAAGAGTTAGAAGTGTGTAGTGAAGTGATTACTCATGCTATTTGCATACACTGTGCTGGGATCAGACAAGAGACAGGGTAAGTAGACTATCAACTATGTTGAAGGTAAACTTTATATCTCTTTAAGGAGGCTATATCTGTTTTATGAAGATGTGAGATGACCTATTCCCCTCCCCTGATAAACTTCTTTGTTGTGTTTGCCCTGTCAGCCGTAGATCATCATCCATCTTTACTTTGGTCGAGCTTGGCTTCACCTGAGGTCAGGGCGTGTTTGATAACACCTCACTATCTCCTTCTTATCGCTATCTAAATTACAACCAGCACGGGCCACCTTAGAGAGCTGCGAGAATGCATACCAAACATACCCGTGTCGCCCTCCTCTCCGCCGTTGCAGTGAGAGCTGAGACTCAGCCAAGCTTGATAAACACTGACAGTTGAGGCGAGGTATTTCCATGACTGACGGTTATTGACTCGTGGATATGGTGATTTGTTTCTGCGCTACGGCACAATTGATTAGCCATAAGGAAACTCAGGAGACGTTATTGGATTACTATTCAGAAAGATTGAGTGTCAGTCTCCATCGGATTCCATATCTCATCCATCTCTCTTTCTCTCTCTGTCTTTCTCTCCTCAGAATATATTAGTCATTTTCAATAATAGCAGGCTGATATGGAGGCGTCTCCTGTCCTCCATTTGATATTCTATATCCGTGGCTAAATAATGATGGATCCTTGGGCTTGTCGTGTTCACCCATTGGCTTATTCCTTCTTTCTCCATCTTAGTCATTGAGCCCGTTTTTCTTCCTGTCTATCTGTCTGTCTGCTGGCTGGAGTCTCTCATCCTGTGTGCCGTGAAGTCAAAGGAGCACTCTACCGCTTTTACACAAGCGGATAAGTTTACATCAACTTGTCAGTTGTGTAGCATCGTCTGTAGCTTTGGAGGGAGATTTCTGAAGAAAGAAAATTACCCCTGAGGATGTCATGAGGGTGGGCTCTTGGCTGAGGGTTAAGGGCTTCAACATTTTAATGGTAAACCTGTTTTAGAAACTGAGGACATGAAGTCTAAAAGGACATTTGCCTCTGTATGGCCAGATGCTACTAAGTTGAGATCCATGTTTTTAGACCATGGCCATGAGGTATGATGGCTCTTGCTGCTGTAATTTAAAAAAAAGAAAATTGTTCTAATGTGTCTCTTATAAGTCTCCCAATGTTATGGCAGTGCAGTACTGCAGTACCCCTTTAACCCCCGAAAATCCAGGAGTCACTGATGTTTTACATGACCTATAACATAAACATGCATGATACTTTTTGAAAGACAAATAGATAATAATGGTTAAATAATAAAAAATAACCAATGTATTTGTTTTGATTTTCTTCATTGTTTTCAACATCTCTGCCCTCACCAATGTTCATTTAAGATAAGATAAGATAAGATAAGATAAGATAAACCTTTATTAATCCCCTGTAGGAGAAATTCAAGTTACACACAGCAGCACTGGGGAATATAGTGCAATTTTTGTCCAATATCAGTATCACCCTGTATTTATCTGATAAGTGACTGTATTTTCCTTGAAAACATCTGGAAAAGTCTGAAAAATCATACTGATATAATAATATAATATTATATTATAAAAATACAATTGAATATCATCACATTTATCATATTAACAAAGGTTTATAATCAGGAGAGCATGCATTCCACTGCAATAATGATCTTTTTTTGTTTTTTGATTTGTTAGCAGTACCTTTACCACTAATGGATATTTCTACTGTTAGGTAGAGCATGGTTTTGAAAAACTATTACAAAGTCATTGTTCTGTTCAGTGAGACTTCTGATTTCTTACTTCTAACTAAATGACATAAATAAAATCAATTACCAATGAAAAGACACCCACAACAGGTCACCAAGATTGGTTAATCGGCTGCTAACTTCCTGGTAGGAAGCTATTGAAAACCGCATCCTGGATACACATTTGTAAACAAGACATGACAGGTTAAAATGTGCTCTGCCAAATGTTTAAGGAAACTATTCAAGGCCCGAATTCTTGGGAAGATCCTGAAGTTGCCAGATTTAACAATGAAATATGTCAGAAGGAAACTAAAACTAAAAATATCTTGACTATTTCACTAAATGTAAACTAAGATGAAGAAGTAAATCCACTATATAAATACGAGGCTGTCTGACAGTGTGGGAGTAGATGATGTTTCTAACCTTAAGGCTACTTAAGTGGAAAAAGGAGGAAACTATGTCAAAAGGGGTTAAATGCCCGTTTTCAGATGTGGTTCTACAAATGCCAGTGTGTCTCTGTGTCTCTCTTTTGCCCCTATTTCTCACTCAATCTTATCTCAAGGAGACAAAGATATGGTCCATATTGCATCCACTGATGCATATCAAGGTCAATCAGTGGCAAAGGGACGCACAATGAAGCAAATGTCATTTAAAACTGTGTGTGTGTGTGTGTGTGTGTGTGTGTGTGTGTGTGTGTGTGTGTGTGTGTGAGGTGACACGGGGCATTCACTTACACGACTGACACAGATGTTACCTTTGTGGTCAGAAGGCTGTAAGTCAATTAGGTTTTGCTAATGGGGCCGAGTGCTTAGCTGTCTCCAACATGCACGCGAACACACACACACACACACATGATATTGATAAGATTACCATGGTAATGTGAATGCACCAGGGTTAAACCACATTAAGGGAGCCGCCTTTCTCAAAGATCCCTGCTTTTTTAAATTGTCAGCCATCTTATCCTAAGTGCCCTCTTCTGCCGCTCTCTCTGCCTCCTTCTGTTAATGGGACTTTCCTTCTTTTGTGTGCCCTTCGCTCTCTCTTTCTCCATCCTCTTTCTCCTACTGCAGATGCACAGCAAATCTCAAACTTCCTCAACCCATCTGTCTTTCTCTTTTTAATTTAATTTAATGACTCAGTAGCATGATTTTCCTTCAGAAACACATTTCTTTTTAATCCAACACTTTATAGAATCAAACTCCATCTTTCTCTCTTTCCTCCTCTTCCTCTCCCACTCTGTTTCAACATTTGTTTGTTCGCAAAGCAGAGAGGAGCAAGACGTGGATAAATAAAGGTGAAATAAAATAAAAACTGCTTCGTATGGTCAACAGATGTCATGAAAAGACCAACAATAAACTGATCCTACTGCGACATTGGCCGTGTAGCCAAACCCTGTTATAGCTTCTTCCTCTGTGCCATAGAGCTCCATTGTTGTCCAGAAACTATTAAAAACACATCAATGAGCCGCACGGTTGCACCTTCATTAAAATCACAACACACACACACACACACACACACACACACACACACACACACACACACACACACACACACACACACTCTTTTGAGTCAATCCCAAATATACCCATCCTGCGGCTGTAAATACTCACTAGAGTACCAAATTAGTACATTAATCTGCAGCTGAAAATAGTCCCCAACAAATACACTATTTACTCCTGTTTTAGTAACGTTTGCTAAAAAAAATACTGTCTCAGGAAATTATTTAGGCTTTAAAAACGTACGTAAAGAAGATTTACACCTTCAGTAGGAACCAATGGGAATGCCACATACAGGGCAGGGAATTTACAAAGGACTGAGAGACGGACTAATGCATTCTTGGTTTTGTCCTAAACCCTACATGGAAACCACTGACAATAGGGAGAATTTTAAGTAAAATCCTTAATGCAGTTATAAATGTAATCTATGCAAGGTATATGTATGTATATATATAAAACAATAGATGATGTAATATTTCAGGATGTCTGTAGTCACAGCTACAGCATGCATACATAAAGTTTAGGTGCCTGACTTCCCACGATAAAGACATGATTCTTCCTTTTCCGCCTCACATTGTGGTAGCAGCAGACAGAACTATAGCTCCTAGCCGTGCAGCACTCTTATCTCCCCCCAACCAACCAAAAAAACTCTCTCTCTCATTAGCATGCACTTGTCCTCCAGTGTTTTCTCTCCCCGGTTTGTCAAGCGCTGATCTTTCCTTCAGAGGCCGAGTGATAAAGGCCCTGCAGAGTAAACAAGGCGTGGAGAATGGCCTCTTGTCTTTTTTATTATTGCCTCCTAATGCAGCACTCATTCCTGCCGTGATGGAGCGGGGTTGGAACCTATGAACGCTGTGTGAGTGGGCGGGGAGGGGGTCACTGTTATACACACTCCCACACAAACAAACAGGAGAGAGACTGAAATATACAGATTTACACGCACAAATACACACTGAAGTTTGAGTTCTCTCACTTTTTTCTGATCTCAACGACAGTTTTCACGTACTGCAGCAGAGACAAGGCATAAAAAGATTAGCTTTAACATCTGCATTGAAGTTTTTATGCAGTTGCATTTCCATTGTTCATTGAAATGTGCTCAACATGTCAGGTATTGTATTGCTGTCTGGAAAATATGTGTAGTAACCCCCCCTCTCTCTGGTCTCTAGACTAAAAGAGGGGTGGGGGTTTTAGAGGGAACGGGGTGGCGAAGGTCACTTTGATGTGACTATAAAGACACACAGCAGGCCAGTGGAAAGAGATGAAAGAGACAGAAGCAGAAGTAAAATAGATCCTGGTGGAAAAAAGCAAAAGGGAAGAGGAGATGCATTCTCTCCTCTCCTCTGCTACATACAGAGGATAATGATGCTGTATCATAAACAAGAGGTGGCCGGGGGAATAGAGCAGGCGTCTTGCAATTAAAGTGAGCAAACAACATTTTTGAACCAAGCTGACAACAGCTACGGGGAAGATACACGGGAGCGCCGCCATCTTGCATGTGAAACAAGCTCACATCTGAAGCAGGTTAATAAATTACCAATCGTCAAAATAGGGCATTTGGCAACTGCTGATCATCAACTGTGACTTATTTACTGAATGATTAATAAATTCTGCCCTATTTTATCTGCACTCTAAGGTGCTTTGGATATGTCCCGATTAGGCCAATTAGATCTGTCTGGATAGTGGTCACAAGTGCCTGCGTGCTGATCTTAATATCTTAATCATTTTAATGCATAATCCAACATCAAGTTTGTTTATATTTACACCATGTTCCTAAAGGTTGCCTGGAGCCTGGTTTCCTCACCACCTCGGCTTGATGCAGTAGCCTGCCCCCATTAGGTTCATTCGTGTACTGCAAATGAATCCTCCTGCACTGAAACATGCTGTGAGTAGGCTGTATTGGATGTGACTCCATGCTACAGTCAGTGTTTTATCATCTCTCTCGACCGAATGGGTAACAAAGTGATCTCTGTAAGCACAAAATGTCATATATAGTATATTAGAGCTTACAACCACACCAATGGACAAAAAAAGCTGCAGTTTCTGGGCGTCACCTTAAATCCAAACACTGGATTTCTGCACGGCTCCACTTTGAGGTTTCCTCTCTGTCTGGGGCGCGTGCCGTTTCTAAGTGCAGCTGAAAGTGTTTTGATGATTTAGCTGTTTTTGGTATTGAAGGTAGCACATACAGAGGAAGCACACATACACATACACATACACATACACACAGAGGGAGGAGGAGGAGGAGTAGTAAGACAACAGACAGACACCAGATGTTCCCATACAATCCAAGCAACCAACCAGCACTGCAGAAGCTAGATTAGTGTATGCCGTACAGTAAGTGTGTGTGTGTGTGTGTGTGTGTGTGTGTGTGTGTGTGTGTGTGTGTGTGTGTGTGTGTGTGTGTGTAATTATTACCCTGGTCAGGGCATGCCCACATAGCCTGGGTGGCCCATCAGGAATCTGACAGTGGCAGTCAGTCTGGAAATAACACAAGATGTGGGAGATTTGTGCCTTCTGGTTAAGAAGGGGGAGAGCCTTCCTTTCTTACTGGTGGAGTTTGGAAATATCACAGGGCAGACAAGGGTATGTGCGTGCGTGTGTGTGTGTGTGTATGCGTGTGTGCACGCAGATGCGCTTATAAGATAAAGATCAGATGAAACTTTAATGATCCCAAGGGGGAAAATGGGTCACTGCAGCAGCAAAGAAAAGTGTGAAGATAAAAATACAACAAACTGAACACTTTGTAGATTAAAGATGCTACATCATTTTAATACGGAGCTCCTATAGGCTTTGGGGGAGCTCTGCCTCCAACCTGAGCATTGGTATGTGTGTGTGTACTTCATTATGTATTTACAATGCCGAAAATTTTTTGGAAAGCTCTGATATTGCAAGCTGGGGTCTCACTCCAATGAATACCAAAAGGGATCGCAAAACTCCCCTCCACTTTTGTGTGCTTACAGTGCCCATAGCCCCTCCCACACACACACACATACACACACACACACACACACACACACACACACACACACACACTCTTAAGATGCTGATAGGGTCAAGTCGAGGCTATCTCTAGCTTATCTCCCCCACCATTAGATCTAAAGCCTTGTCTGTCGGTGACGAAGAGAAGAAAGCTGAAGGCCTCGACCGGGATCACTCAGCCTCTCAGAAAGACTAACACAGTTTCCTCCTTGAACCTACAGCCGGCTGACTGCCGAAACACACTGATGGGGAGAGGGAAGGGGGAGGGAGGAGAGGTGTTGAGAGAGTGAAAGAGGTAGAGAGTTGTGTGTTTGTGTGTGACAGAGACGGGGGAGAGAGAGAGAGAAAGAGAAGGGAGAGTTATCAGTCATGCTGTCAGTCTCCGGGGCAGGTTGTGATAAGAGAGGCAGTGTGGTAGCGGTTGGTATCTGTCTCTCCCCCTTCTGTCTCTCCCTCACACACACACACATAAAGGGGGGAGAAAGACCCTGTTGTGTTCCCCTCTACCACCCATGAGTGAACACAGCGCAGGTGTGCCGAGGTGAGGAGCCGGACTGTGTGGCAGCCATTTGTCGACTGTATTCTGGGGCAGAGAGACGACAGAGGGAATACAGATGGTGAGACCTGGAGGAAAATAGAAAAAAGGGGGTTCACATATTGCAGCTGCAGGTTAAGTGTTTGATTTCACTGCTGTGGTACTTAAACAGCCTCTGACACTGAGACATGCAGTGTCCTGTAGCTTTTTTAAAGCCGGGGCTCATACTATAGCATGCCATGTGCTTGCAAGGGGTTCTTATTTTAGTCATATGCAGCATATCTTCCTCATTGCTCTGTGATAAATGTCTATTTTACCACTCTCTATTGGAGCTTCTTTTATTTAAAGATCCCTTACAGACATGTATTGAGACATATATACGCATAGTCAGCTTAGAACAAGCAAAAAAGTATAATTTTCAAAATCCTTAAAAAGGCATCTACTTCTTCTACCTCATTATAAATTCCAGAATCTATGAATATGCAAATTTGGTTAATTTCTAATGTTTTCCAGCTGGATACAAGATGCATTCTCAGTGTATGTGCACTGGTGGCTTCAAGTTTCTACATCACACTTCTTTAAGTTGCATACTGGACCAGGATTCGCTTCCAAACTACTTTTGATCTCATAAATACTGCTTATAGGCCTCGCCCCTTAAAATCAGATATTCAGCGAGCACAGAGAAACCTTCCACTTTCAGCAGATGAATGTGAAAACATTCTTCTAGTGTCAAACTCTGCACATACAGCATTCAAACAGCACACTGTAGGGACAAGAAGAGAAACTGATTTTTGACTAGAGGGGGGACTTTAACGAGAAGAAGTGCTGGGTAGTCTGTATGAGTAGTGATAGTCAACATGGCTAAATGTTTGTCACTTACAGGAACTCAGATTTCATCAGCCGAAAATCCAAGAAGAAAAAAAAGAGTAGCACCCATGGCTTGATTGACAAGTAGTCTCTGGAAAGTGCAGTGCAGCATTTAAAATGTTGCCAAAACACGAATGCCAGTACAAATACAGCCGAGAATCATATATAGGAAGGGTACAGTATATGCGTCCCCCTGTGGGACAAATACAAACACGTTCCACCCACAACATTCCCTCTGTATCTTTCTCAGTTTCTCTCGTGGACTGTTGCCCTCCATTAGCCATGCGTTGACCCAATATTTTGGGGGTTGAAAGCTGATGGTGGGGGCAGAGATGTTGACAAATGGGAGAGAGGAGTATCAAATGACCCCTGGAGACTGGGAGGTGGGGGGTGGGGGGGACAGAACAGAAAGTGACCCAGTGTAGCTTGAAGGTTTTTATACTGGCTGTGTTTTCTCTCCCTCTTTATCTCTCTCTATCTCTGCGGAAGGGTCATTAACTGGGGTGAAGCGGAGATCACTCACTGCTCATCAAAAAGAGTTTGATCAATGCTTTTCTTGCCCATAAACACACACACTTTATAGCACACGCACACAAAAACAATCTTTTAAGCATAAACAACTCAACAATACCGCAGATGGATAAACTGGTTTACCCCTGTGTGGACCCCCCCGCCCAGAGGCTCAGATTAGCCAATCACGGTGACATCTGACAGCCGCTGTGCCCTCCAGCTAGAGGTGGGCTTGGGAGAGATTGACAGGCTGTAAGAAAGCTGCAAGTTGATGGCATCTAGTCAACCTGGGGGGTGCAGAGCAGCAGGGGATGACAGTTGACTGGGGTGACAGACAGACAACCAGACAGTGACACCCAGACCTGTCATACAACCTTCTGTCAAGGGCATTGGGGTCTTTTGTTGACATTGTTTACAACTCATGATGATCCACGAAGAGTAAGGCAAGAGCATGATTGTGGAAGCTCTGTGTCCTACAAGGCACCAACACTCCTCAAGTTCAATTCCCTTCAAAAAGCGAACGCACCTTCTGCACCAATAGGGGGTAGGTTTGCAGTATACATTGCCCCAAAAAGTTTCCCATGTGTCCTGACCTTTAGGAATGCACCTAGCTGTTCCAAATAAAGATTCCAGCGAGGCTACATACTGTACCTCATTATACAGCCAGGCCTCAGCCAGTCCATTACATTACACGGTAATACAAGCCATAGGCAGGGCACATGGGCTGGACGCTGCAGAGGCCTTTCTCAGCAGATTATTTTAGGCTCACTACTGTGTCATTATACGGCCTCCCGCTCTGTATTTAGGCCTGTTGATTGTAGGGCAGAGATTTGGGCAGGGCTGAGGTGGGCTCTCCCTCGATTGAGTTGAGGGCTTTGACATTGGCTTTGGCCGTTTGATGTGTTTTGTGGCGAATAGGCGGCCATGCGCCCTGTTTGCTGTGCAACCACCAGCCCCCCCCCCCCACTCTTTCTGGGATTTTTTGTTTTATTCCTCATCTCCCCTCTGTGTTCCTTTGAAAACAGCCCCAGGAGAAGTTCTGCTCCCTGGTTTACCATTACAATATGTCTTATCTAGGACTTATCTGTGGAGGAGTTCATATCTGTGGTATCTTCTGAAGGGGGATGCGTCTGTGTGTGTGTGTGTGTGTGTGTGTGTGTGTGTGTGTGTGTGTGTGTGTGTGTGTGTGACAGAGAGAGAGAGAGAGAGAGAGAGAGAGAGAGAGAGAAAGCAAAAGAGAGAGAGAGCTCTCCCTCCCTATAATCAGCCACCGACGGGAGGGGGCGGAGCCGAGGCGCCGTGACTGTAACGCGATAGCTGCTCAGCTCAAAAAGCGCGATCACTCACACACACACTCTACACACACCTCCTAGACGCGTTGCACAGGACACACGCCGGTGTCGGAGCGGAGCGCAGGCTGTACGGAGCCGCTACCAGAGAGACACACACACAGGGGGGGGAGAGTAGCGGTGCCGCAGGAGGTGGCATGACATGAGCGGTGTTTTTGGGCAGCAAGAGCGCAACACTTTTTTCTTATTTCTTATTCTGTGACTTTAAAAAGCTGCTTCTGGCACTCGGACTGAGGCTTCCAGGGCTTTGAGAGCCGTTACTGTGGACTTTAGCTCGCTGCAGCCGAGCCCCTTCAGGAGAACCGACCCTCGTGTGCGCAAAATACGCGGGGACGCAGAGAGAGAGATACGGGGACTGGGAGCCTCTCAGTCGGAACTTGGCGCAACCTGGAGCCGCTGTCCAGACCCTCCGAAGCGCAGATATCGCCCGAAGCCTCCCAGCTGCGGAGCGCACGCAGTATTGATCAAGGAGTTTGTTTGTTCACTAATTTTTTTTTTTTGGATGCGGTTTAGTGACTCCTCTAAATGGACACACTTAAAAGGCGAAGGGCTGCGCAAATTAAAAACACCTCTGAATTTCTCCAGTGACATGTAGTTGGCACACTGTTTTCTCCACCAATGGTTTAATAAACACAGAGGGATTATCTAGTTTTGACTGCTGCTAAGGCGGTGTGGATTTTTTTTGTTTTTTGTTGGAGGAACAGCATAATTTATATTCTACGAGTTGGAAACATTAGAAACTTAAAAGCTCTCCACGAGTTTTTCTGCGTCATCCAAGATGGATTTTGTGTCATCCTTGATTGGATTTTTAATGGCAATGTGTCATCTGGCATCGAGAGTCAGAGGAGAAGATGGTGAGTTTTAGTTACTTCTTTGATTTTGACGCACGCATGGTCTGTCTCAACCAAAACACTGAAAAATAATATTCCATATCACAAATGCATCAATGTAGTTTAAAACATCCCACAGCCTACTTTTTAAAAATATCTTTTTTTAAGAGCTCCTTGTATACAAACGCCTGGCATGATAGAGCCATTGTGTTGTTACCAGATCCATGTGTCTCCTCTGGGTCTCCTTTCCCCTAAAAGGCAAATGGTTTATAGGCTTTATAACCCTAATGTACCAGGAGGACTTTTTTTAAATTTAAGCCAGTGACTAATTCAGCCATTAGCTGTTACACATTCCAAACTAAAGAACTTAGATGCTCTCATTAAAGATTTATCAGATCTGAAACAGTCATCTGTCCCAGCTAGACTGAGAGCAGGAGAGAGAACCCACTATCACCTCAGTGGACTGTGAATGAGCTGATTATATGCATGAAGCTTTTTGAAAATTCAAACACATTGTTTACCCCGTTGTTTTTCTCTGATTTAATTATTCATCAGGGGAAATAAACAAACCCGTGCCTGATAAAAAAAAATGCTATTTTACATCAGGGTGGAAGCAGATTTTTAGGCGTAGTCTGCGCTGCTGTTTTACAAACGTCCAAGAAAAGCGTGCGTAAAAGCTCCACTGTCATTGTAGGGTTTGACTAATATGACTGTAATAAACGCCATTATAATCATTATCTTCATCAGCCACCACAAGCCTCTCTTCTTAATTATCTCCTCGTGCTCCTCAGGGTTGTGTGCGCAGGGTGAAGGCAGGGCTGCTGGTGACTGAGCGCCCGGCGGCTCCAGGCGGCGGCGCGCCGTCACCTCCGCGCACCCTTAGCAATCAAATGACAATAAGATGGGAGATTATAGAGCAGGGTGAGACGCAGAATAGCAGCCCCTGAGAGCCGCCTTGCTTTCGGGCACTTGAGGAGGGCTAATTCTCGCCGCAAAGCACCGAGACGGCAAATGAGTCCACATTTGACGTACTGCTGAGAGCGTGAAACAGCGCCAAATTTATTTAGGAGCCTCATTAAATGTGGATTTAACATCAGGGAGCGCAGCGTTCCATCTGGCGACTTGAGTATAAAATGATCAAATAATAATAATAACAGTCACAATCAGTCTTCAGCTTCATTATGTCACCAGAAACGCGCAGACGGGGTCGGTGCTGTTGTATGGAAGGGGGCTTACCATACAGAGAAGTGACGCCACTGGTGGGATGACACATGGCCTGGCGCTCACTCATCCTTGTAAGGCACGTTCCTACTCTGGCATTGCTTTTACGGTGGTTTGACTCCGGGTGGCTCAGTGGCGGAACTAGAGAAATATTCACGGGGTGGCATGGAGACTTTCAGGAGTGGCAGAAATATATGCTGATTTAGTCACATACGTCAATATTTGCTTGGAAAAGCCCCCAAATGGAGATATTTGAACTGAAAAACATTATGTTAGTGTGGCACAGTAGTAAAGCATTAAATAGAAATATCTAAAAGGAATGAATGAATTAATAATCAATAATTGTTTTATTTCCAAATATTCAGCTTTTTCCCCCAGTGAATTTTAAACACTTAGTCTAAAATATAGCCATAAAAGATCATTAAATTATATGTGTTCATTTCAGTTTTTTTGTTTTATTTTTTAAATGAGTCTAAATTAATGTGTTCAATTTGACAGTATTAGGGGGCCACCCCATGCAACCGCTCTTGGTCCGCCCCTGGAGTGTCACCGTTTTATACTGTAGGTGCGTTTTCGCTGTCTGTTGCCAGGTGGGATTTCTGCACGAAAAGGAAAAAGGTTTCTGCATACTGTGTGTCTTGTATCCACACACCTTACTTGGTTTATCTAAGTTTCCTACGATAATACATCGACAGTTCCAAATACAATGTATGTTGTTTTGTATAGTCGTCTGCATGCAGCTGCTGTGGTTCCATTTCACCAGGAGTAGGCGTTTGATGAGCTGTTCATGATCCCATGATGACTGTTGAGCCTTTACAACACCACCCGCTGCTCTCTGTCCACTTCCCATGGGCTCTTCCTCTTGTTTAGGCTACTTGTTTTAAATAGGACAGTCATCCCAGCCATCCCTCTCAATTTCTCTGTGTGTGCGTGTGTGTGTGTGTGTGTGTGTGTGTGTGTGTGTGTGTGTGTGTGTGTGTGTGTGTGTGTGTGTGTGTGTGTGTGTTTTACTGGCTGCCTGTGTACCCGTTGATCAGAGACAGATGTGGGCCTCTTGGCAGCCATCAGGCAAGCAGGACGCTAGATCCCCCCACCACTCTCTCTCTCCCTCCCACCCTCTCTCTCTCTCTCTCTCTCTCTCTCTCTCTCTCTCTCTCTCTCTCTCTCTCTCTCTCTCTTTCCCCTGCCAAGACACTGCACCGCAGATCCCTGCCTCCATGCTCCCCCTCAAGAGCCACATTACACACAGATGCCAGAGGAAAGAGAGACTGAGAGCAGAACAGAACGGAGACAGAAACAGGGAGGTTCAGAGAGACAGGAGAGAGAGAGAGATGTGAGGGGACAGAGAGACAGTGACTGCGGAGAAGAATGGGAGGCAGATGCAGAGCCACCCAGGGCACAGAGAAGAGAGCGTGGCATCCACAAGGCTATAACGCGAAGGAACAGAAAGGAACAAGGGGAGAGAGACTGAAGGCGAGGAGGGGTGTGGGGGGGTAGGGTTGTGCATCAAACAGAGTGTGAGAGGAAGAAAGGGCAACATCAAAGCGTGCCGGGGTCACAGAGTTAAAATGGCACTGGACTTAGAGGGAACAGATCGCATTAAGGGTTTGTGGGGTGACACTATCGTCTGGGGTGACACAGCTGAATCACAGCCAGAGCTCTGCAGGGGAAGTATGAGAAGTAAAATCTACCATAAAATAACAAACACTCTGTTACAAAATGATGCTCTCATGAAAGTGAAGCACACTGGAGTCACATTAAAGGTTTGGAAAGAGTTCCTGCGTTTGATGATAGACTCCATCTGGTTTTAGCAACTTGACACATTTCCAGAAGCAAAAGGTTTTCCCTTTAAAATATGATGTTTTGGAACAAAATGATGCACGCCTGAGGGATCTCAGCCAGAAACCTTGGAGAGTGTAAAAAAATCTTACATGGTCTGAAGGTAAATGATCCATGAAACACGTTTGGTGCAGTTGTGGCCCGCTGTTCACTGCTGGTAAGCGTCCTCACATCCCAAGAAGATCTATTTGCTGCAGTCTTTGTATCCGAAGCATAGAGACTTCCACTCCACTTGTACTGTAATTACAATACTTTGACTCAGTGACATGTACATCAATTACTTCTTACCACAAGCATTAATATTCAGGCCATTAAGCAGCTCATTTGCATGTTTATTGAGTGGGTGGCTATGCATCCTTTCCACCTATGGTATCGACTTCTTCCAGAGTTGGATTTCTTCTCATTTAATCATTTATTTCCCAAACGTTAGCTCCTGGGTGAATTTTTATCCTCTTTGTTGGTCTTTGTTAGCCCTTCTCTATTTGCTTTTTCTCTCATGCATTCGCCTTTTCTCTTTCCCTCTCCGTAAAAAAAAACCTGCCCTTCAATTCTTTGCATTTCTCTGGGTTTTAATCTGGCCCAGCCTCACAGGTATCAGCTGCGAAAACAAGGTCAGCTATTAGCATTCATAGCCAAAGACAAACTGAGCGGCCCCGTTCAATACCAGTCAGGTATGAGAGTCGCAGGCTCACGCAAAGCCCCGGTACAGCCCACCGCACTTGGGGTGAAATTAAAAACAAGACCCCCATAAATAAAACAGAGCTGGGTCTTTTCGCTCTGCCGCATTAGCCGCACAGGGGGGTCTTAACGGGCGCTCAGGGACCGGTTAAGATGGAAGCTGGAGGGGGTTAGCATTGTCAAGAGGCAAAGCTTTTTAAATTTACTGTAATTCACAAGCGGGGTTAAAGAGGAGAGGGTACACGTGGAAGTGAATTTAAAAAAACCCCTGCTTTTGTTAGAACTGCAATTCGGCCTCTGAAAGGTAACATTCTGTAAGGTGGAGGGTGGTAGAGAGGGTGGCAACAAATCACCAAGACTCTTGCAGCAAAGCTCAATCCCTCACAGCTCCCTCTTGCTGATGTAGGCTCGGCTATTTCCACTCTTTAGACGGGGAAGTCTTTTGTGAAAAGTGCTTCGGCGGTGCAGGTTTGAAGAGACAAAAGGGTGTACTGGGGGGGGGAGGAGACATGATACTGTAGTCAGGTAGTGTTTAGGATTAGGCCCACACCATTACCCCCCCTGCAGCCACCGGCAACCATCTGTTTACTCGATTGATCCATTGAACCATTGATCACGATGGCCAGCGCTGTGCATTTAG